>NW_024067132.1:0-144983 GCF_015039405.1 Cantharellus anzutake | reverse complement strand
ATGGTCTCTAGCCCATCATCCGATGTACATAATGTGAGTAACCCCCTCAAATTTCTGACCCGCGGACCTACCGTCGATAGTACATGACTGATCAGAAAATATTTCCAGAATTTTCAGAGGCAGGCCTATTCATTGAACCTCAGACACGCAGAAGACTAAGACAGCGTTCCCCGCATACCATCACCAGGCACCTGGAATGTATCGAATCACACGAGGAGTTGGGTCAAATGGACGTTTGCTCAAGAGAAACGCGATGGCAAAGTCAGTCGCTGAATATCGTGGAGGCAATTCTAGGTAATTATGTTCGACTCGAATGCAATGTGGTATGTTCTAGATTGTTTAAACTCCGGGACCCCCTTCGCTTTGTTGGAGACGGTGCTTCAGGTGCGGGATCTTGCCATAAACACCAAAGCTCGGGGGGATCTGAAACAGGTGTTTGTAAAAGCCCAACAAACGGACAAGGTAGAGTACGGGAGTCGCTCAATAATATAACACCAACCATGGTGACTGTGCATGCTCATCAAGGAGTCCAGTTCGAGTGCTCCAATGACACCGACAGAGCGCAGAGCAAGTGCCGGGTCAGTGCAACAATTCAGTTCCACAACTCATTCTCCGGAGATTCACTTCTCCACAATGGCGCGTTTTCTCAAGCAGCGAAACCTATCCAACACACGGCTATCTGGATCCGAACCTAGAGAAGATCCTGACATTGAGGCTCATTAATTCGGACGCTTGAAGAATGTAAAGGCGAATACCCCCTATGAAGGTGGACCCGACGGAACTGTCGAAGTGCACAAGGGGGCTCATGCAACCATCTGCAAAGCAGTTAGTGTAGGAAACGAAGTTGCCGTCAAAAAATGATAGAGTGAGTCGACCTTCATAACTCCGTCTGGTCCCCCCATCCCACTTAGGATCTACCGAGTAATATGCATACGCTTTCCTCCATTTAAGCTCAGACCTAACGGACCTTTGATAGCGCATCAACAGAGAGAGCAAAACCTTAATCGCCCCAATATCGTCACTTTCTTAAAAACAATGGAAAATTGAACAGGGCAAGATGCTGATTGTGTAAAAACAGTGCGTAATTCATGCGTGACCTCGCTTGTCCGCATCTAACTGTGGTCTCACCTTCGAGCACAAGTGACTCTGGTCCTGATGTCGCCATAGTCTTGGGATTGGTTTATCTCCACACTCGGGTGTCAGCCACGGAGAGCTAAAAGCTGTCAGTCAGATATAATTTAGCAATGGCATAAACAGCTTACACTTTTGGTAGAGCAATATCCTCATTGATGCAAACCTCAAGGTTCGTATCACGGAATTCGCTTTGGCATCAATCGCAGACATGCAGCCGGCCACCTTCGACGAGATGGTCTGCGCTCGAAGTGGTGTGACAGGGAGCTCAAGGAATCAGGCTCAGATATTTATTCATTCGCATGCACCGTCCCGGAGGTGTGATATGTAGCGTCCAGGTTCCACCTGTGTGATGCCTTCCAATCTCAGGGTTGATCCCACAGCGCGCCCGGAGAAACATTTATGCACAAGCTGCAAGCCGAGGAAGTGAACTCCAGAAACGCTATGAGCAAATGTACTGCGGCTCTATCCCACGGATCCCAACATGACGAAGAGTAAATTCATAACTCGGGTAATAACGGATCTGACCCATTCCAGGATCATGATCATCTGTACCGTCTCCAGCGTCTCATCCGCGAGAGCTTGGGACAGGGGCTTGGAAAGCCCTTCGTGAAAGTCAATCCCCTCATGTACGCTGCGGTGTAACGACGGGGTAGCCGAAGAGAGACTAATCATCGTCATCACCTGTGCGCCAGTAAATTGTTGCGATCGTGACAGCCGGTTCCGGTGTGCCAAAAGTTATGACGACGATCAAAGCTAAAACGCAGTGCGAAATGATGATCGTTTGGTGAGCGATGAACGCCCATGACTCACACACTTCGAAGACCCTGAATAGGTTCTATCAGTTTCAAGCAGCAGCCCAAACATTACAGGCACCACGGCATTCCAAAAGGAAATAAGCGGCAGGGCCAGCAAGCAGCCATGCACTCGAGCTGAGGGTTGTCGACCAAGAGCAACAAACCCGGAAGATGAGGGGATCAAGGATTCGACGCAATACGCCGGTAGAAATGGGCTAGTTAGGTAGCTTCCCCCAATAGCCTACACGCCTTGGGTGTCCCGATGCTGCGCTCGTACAACATGGGTAGCGCGCAGCCGAACAAGATAGCTGACACGAGGCACCTAATTTGATGAGCGCCGATTGGAGCTTGCGATTCGGAATTACATTCGCACCGGAAAATGCTACGCCAAGGTATAAAAACAAGAGATCGAGAATCCCAGCAACAGAAGTTGGTGACCTGCCTAAAATCAAACACAGGAATAAACCGAGACGCACGGACAGAGAGAGCTCGGTCCAAAACAGGAAACAAACGACAGCCATCGACCATTGACCGAAAATGCCGAATTCCACTCAATGGATCAAAAGGAGTCAGATGAAAACTGGTAGTTCCGCAACAACGAGGATAATTGTGTAGATAGCTTCCACGCAACGGATAAGGTGTCCCACAACAGACTTGCCAACTCATCGAGGAGTTTCCTCGTCCTGTGCTTTTCCCACTCCCATCATTCAATCCTTAATGTTTACGGATCGGTTTAAAATTGACGCTGGCCAATTGTAAGGGAAAGGAAAATGCTTCAATGCGTGAGGTGCCTACCGGCATGTGCCGGACCACAGTGCTCGAGGGTCGAAAAATTGAAGGATATGAAGGTATGGAAAGTTGGGTGTGTTTCGACCGCCCAAGTCAATGCGCACAGCGTGACCACGTGAGTCTCCGCGTTCCGTGAACGCCGTCATTCATAATACTCCCATGTTCGACCATTTCCTCCCTCAATGCATGCAGCCCAATCGAGGGCGCTACTTTAACTGGATACAAGTGCAACTGGAAGCGGGAGCGCTAGAGCTATATGCCGATTTCGTGTCGTGGCTACCATTCATCGCCCGGGTGTTCCGCCGTGCGCTTTGAAGCTCCATTATCGCGTGTCTGACACTCATTGCCTCCTATCGCACTGTCACATATGATCCAACATCCAATTTATTATTTTTGTTCATCTTACTACACACTTGGTGCTGCATATTGCCACATTGGCGCCTTGTGCCCCTTATCAACGCTCTGAGGAAGGCGCGCCAGCAATGGGCTTTTGTTCCACCCAATTGAATCAGCATAGCCATGAGGGTAGGCGCGGAGGATCAGCCCAATATCATCTATTTCAAGAGGCAGCCGAACAAACCCTAAGAGCGTTCTCTTAAATCCCCCATCCCTTCCGATTGTTAATCCAGCACCCATCTCCTTGTGATATCACCATGGCCGCTGAATTACGCTTGGGATGGCGGGTGCATCGCTCTTTGAAGCGGTCAAGACTATCTGGGAACTGACAGAGGTTCGCATCACACCCCAATGCTGCTCCATCGTTGTATCTTCGTGGGAGCAGACACAAATGGAGCCCAGGCGTTATCCGGCCCGACAATGCAGTGGCAGAATTCTGATTACAAAACTCGTGCTTTAGGATATCAAAGCGAACAAGCAATCTGCGATCAAATTAGCGTTGCAATGCCAAAGTTGCCAGACGGAACTCGTTAAGATTTTCAACGATGCGGAAATGAGCGGTCTGAAGCCGCACGATCCAATGTACACAGTGTGAGTAACGCTTGAAACCCATGACAACGGCATGGACCTGTTTGCGAACGTCGATGACTGATCAGTAAACCGTTCCTACGTCTACAGCGTTAAAACTTATACCCTAAATTTCCGGAGGCATGTACACTCCTTTGATCTCTGACACATGGAAGCCTAAGACAGCATTTCCCACCAGCCAGCTGGAAAGTATCAAGAGCCAAATGAGAGACTGGACGCGGATGGACCTTTGGGACCGTTTGCTCAAGAAGGACACAATGCTGAAGTCCATCATTGAACACCACAGACATATTGGAGAAATGTGGAGGGCTTTCCAGGTGATTATGTTTCGGGTTGAAGGTCGTCTAATATATCTGAGCTGCCAAAAACTCGCCACACTTTACTTCACTGCAGACGGCTCTTCAAATGCAGGGCCTTGCGGCAACCGTCAAAGTCTCTGATGCTCAAACCACCGTTGTAGAACGTGTAGATCTCTGGCGACGGGAACTTGCAGAGGCGCAACAAGCCGACAAGTATCAATACCGGGAGTTCCTCAACAACACAACACGGACCATTAATAAGATGGCGACTGTGCATGCTCAGCAAGAAGTCCAGTTCGAGAACTTGGGCGAAACCGTCCGAGAGCTTGCTGACTTGGTGCAGCAATTCAGATTGGTGTGTCCTCAAGTTGTCGATCAACTCATTCTCTAGAAAATTCACCTCCACGTCATATTGAACAGCAAAACTCATCCAGCACTCAGCTGTCTGAGTCAGACCCTGAAGCCGATCCTGACATTAAGGAGGCTCGTGGAAGATTGATTCGGGCGCTTGAAGAATACAAAGGGGAACATCCCCCCACGGGAATCGACCCATCGGAACTGACTGTTCCTGTGGAGGTGCACAGGGGCGACCATGCGACTATCTACAAAGGAGTCAGAGCTGGAGATGCAGTTGCGATTAAAAAAGTCAACATAATGGACAGCGATATGGTTGCGCAGTGAGTGGGCCTCCATAACTCCGTTTGTGGGACTTACACTCACGTAATAGGGTCTACCGGGTAATGAACCTGCCTTGTCCTACTTCGGCCCAAACCTAACAACCCGTTAATAGCGCATCAACAGAGAGAGCAAAATATGGCAAAAACTCAATCATCCTAATATCGTCACTTTCTTAGGCTGCAGTGGGCCTAAAAACGAGTTTCCTTTTATGATTAGCGAATGGATGCCGAAGGGAAACGCCAGGCTCTACGCTCGCAAACATAGAGAACGAAAGAAGAATGGAACAGGACAAGATGCCGATTGTGTAAAAATAGTGAGTGATTCAAGTGTGATTTCGTTTGCCCGCTCTGATGTGTGGCGTGATCTCACTACTAAAGTGGTATGTGTCCGAGTTGTCGAGCAGGGTGACTTTGGTCTTGATGTTCGCTGTAGTCTTGATGTTGCCGAGGGATTGGTTTATCTTCATTCTCAGGGGATCATCCACGGAGGGCTCAAAGCCGTCAGTCGCAGAGTTTCGCGCAATGGATAATGGTTTACGTCCTTTTTGTAGAGCAACATCCTCATCGATACAGACCACAAAGCTCGCATCACAGATTTCGCCTTGGCATCAATCGCAGCTGAGGTCCAGACAGGCAGCCGGCCACCTCCTATGAGATGGTCCGCTCCCGAAGTGTTGGAAGGCGAGCTTAAGGAACCAGGCGCAGATATCTACTCATTCGCATGTACCATCCTGGAGGTAAGCAGTGCCCAGTTCGGGGAAGATCAAGCTGACGCACTTTACAACTCAGATAATAACGGATGCTGACCCATTCCAGCGTCATACGCATTTGTATCGCCTCCATCGTCTCATCCGTGAGGGTCTTCGACCTGATTTTCCGGAGTCCCCAGTGGCTTGGGACAGGGGCTTGACAAACGCTTCGTGTCCACTTTGGCTCCTGATGCAAGCATGCTGGGCGCCGAGAGCCAATACAAGGCCAGATGCTGGTGAAGTGCGGGACAGGATGAGAGACATTTGGCAATCGAGAGGTGGCCAACCATACTGGAAATAACTATGGGGACGAAGACTCTAAAGCCACTTGCTGGTCTACAACAAATTCTGTGTTAGTAGGTTGCTGTGTATTGCGACGGTTGATTCCTGCATGCCAAAATCTACGGACGTTCTGACTGTAGTCTCAATGAATGCCATCAAAATCAAAAAAAAAAGAAATACGGCGCGAAGCGACGATCATTTGATGAGCATGTGGACAGCCATGACTACACATGCAATAGCAACGTATGGTGACAGTCTCTCCCCTGAAAATGGTGCGATAAGAAGGTGCGAGCATACTTCTACAACCCGAACACACCTATCCTCGCGCACTTCCAAAAAACGCCCAAAAACCTGAACAGTAAAACATGGATTAAGCCCGGGAACTTGGACACGTGTGAGAGATCGCCTTCGTACCCTTCCTTGTTCCTATCCGTCAAGCTTGGCATTACAGCACGCACGTATGTGCAGGTGCAAATCATGAGGAGAATTACGAGTAGGAGAGATTCGAAGTTGAACAGAGCGGACTACAGAAAACCCATCAAGCCCATGCTGCAAGCAAGCGAACAAGCACACACTATACCATTATGTATGGCTCAGCTAGTATAACGCTAGATATTAGGAAGAATCAAGGCGTGAGGCAGTAGGTGTGGCTGTTCAGCATCTCCACGTGCAACGCATACGCAATTCATTTCGATGAACCAAATCTTGACTTCAGCGTCAAAACATAAGCGCCATCGAGACTGGTATCTAAATAGCTGAACGTATCTCCGCTAAGACTTTAGCAAGAAAAATGGAATCGGATGGCGCAAGGACACAGCAGCCTCTATTTATACGCAGAACGCCGTCCAACCGCCTACTTTGGATCTATGTGTTTGTAGTCACTTCACCATGCCCCCGGGGCCGGGAGGGCTACAGAGATATTGATACAACATAATACACCAATTTTTGGGGTCAGTGCGTTGACGGAAACAAGCGTCATACAATTACCACCAAGTAATCTCGGCATTGCATCAAAGAAACCCCTCGGGTGTTTGTTCAGTGAACAACTAGCCCCTTCCCGAAGCACGCGCCCATTGTGAAGTTGGTTTGGCGAACCCCAAAATGTTTTGGCATGTATGGCTAAGCAACGTTATGTCGTGACTGCATACCTGCTGGTCGGTTCACAATCGTCCAATTTCCCTACACACAGTGGGCCGCTGAGTCAGGGATAAGTTGACAACAGGCCGCATGCTTGAATTAAGGGGAGCCCCCACGACGGCACAGCAACCAGCATCACATGCAAGGCGACTCAAATTCGAGTAGATAGGCCCTTCCAATAATACCCGACTTCAACTGTCAAAACGCCCCCCCTTGATTAAGAGTCACTGCCTTTGGTTGAGATAAGCGGCTGATAGACGATCATATTCCCTTTGTTGCCTGCCCACGACCCATGCGGCAGTTGGGCCACTACTGCGCAGGGAAAGGAGGCAACGCTCTAGACCCTACTAAAACTTAAGCCAATGACAGCAAGACCGCAAGATAGGTCTTCTAAGCGGCATCCACCCCCGCATCCCCGTGGCTGGACCCTGAACGACTCTATTGCCGTGTATGCAAGAACACCGTGAGCAGAGGAAATAGTCACACGTGACCAATTGTGTTTGCCTATTTTGCTTTCCTTCTCTCTTTTTACGGACCAACGAGGTCGATTTGTATGTCTTACCTTAGCTACAGGGTAGTGGAGTGGGCCAATTTATTCGTCTATTCGTCTATCGCTAGGCAGGTGACCAGCCTCTCTCTAAGGAAGGGATATTGCAATTGCCAGAAAAGGATTCTGGGCTGCTAGAGATATTGTGGCCCCCGTGTTATAACTAGGAAGTAAACAACTTCGTTGAACCCGCAACTTCCCGCTGCAGCTTCATCCATGGACAAAACACGAGTTTGGTTTATTACGGTACGAACGGCCACCCAAGCTGCCGTTCTGAATTCTGATCACCGATCCTGCCGTGTATCACGATGCGCCTCAATCTCTAAATGCAAAATTTCGTCCAATCACCCCCTTGATAGGGCTGCTCATCGGGTTTTGGGAGACGCATTGCCCACAGAGCTCTTGCGCTTGGCGACAAAGTGATAGCCACTGCACGTAGAGTTGAGCATCTCGATGGCCTCAAGGCCGCAGGAGCGACAGTTATGAGGCTTGACGTAACCGATCCGATGGATGTCATTAACAAAGTAGCGGAGGATGCGGAGGCCGTCTACAAACGTGTGGACATAGTTGTGAACAATGCGGGATCTGGAGTGCTTGGACCTCTGGAGGAGATAGGGTAAGCAGCCCTTCTTGTCATACCTATATATTCGTCATTCGCTCTAAACAACCCAACCCAACCCAACGCGTTAACCCAGCCCAGAAGGCTTGGAACAACAGTATAAAGTTAACGTATTTGGCGTTTTGGCGGTCGCAAAGGCATTCTTGCCATATATGAGGCAACGGAGAGAGGGTGTGTTGTTCGACTGCGCCCTACAACGATATTCTCACTCTCTAACATGGTCTCAGGCATCATTGTTATCATGGGCAGTCGATCAGGCTGGAGAATCGCACCTGTGAGCGTGTCCCGTAGAATTTCAGGTATTACCGATCAACTCATATTCATTCGCAATAGGGAATTGGCGCGTACTCGACTTCAAAAGCTGCGGTGAACTGTAATTCTTTTGAACTCGATCCTTTGTCCTCATCGTTACTAACCCGACGCAATGTTTAGTATTGGGAGAGACGCTAGCAGCTGAAGTTGCTCCATTTAACATCCGCGTCCTCACTCTCATTCCAGGGGGGTTCCACACCGAAGGAATAGTCGGGAATCCCGTGATAGTGCCATCTCACCCTAATCACATTCGCATCTCAGACTATGATGCATTCCGCCGCGATCTAGAATCGCGGATGAAAAAACTGCCCGGCACGCAGTTAGGTGATCCTGATAAGCTTGCTGAAGTGGTCACGGCGGTCGTCGGAGGCGAAGGGATCATGACGGGAGAGCGTTCCACTTCCAGTAGCGAGGACCACGCAGGGGACGTTACGGAAAGTAATATTCGGCCATGGCCAAAAAGACTCTTTCTTGGGTCTGATGCTGAAAAGGATGTCCGTGACAGGATGGCCGAGATGAATCAAACCATGATCGAGTGGAGCGACGTCCTGAAAAGCACCGATAGGACTTTTTAGACTGAATCAGCACATCCTCGAAGTGCCATGTTGGGATCAGCAGAATCTGGCACGTACGATTTAGATGGAAGGATGTGATGGGTTGCGGGTGTAAAGAACATTCCCCAGCATCTAGAACCTGCTGGCAAACGCATTCATTGGTGGAACACTCTAGACGCATAATTTCAAACAGATGCAATTGTGATGTTGGACAGCATACTCTGACGTGCTTCAATTGGAAAGACAAGACGACAGTTTCGGTTCAAACCATCGAAGGATGCAAGCGGACCTATTAAGTGTACCATTGGAGGTATTCTGGCGGAGGAAGAATGCAGGGCCAAACGTTATTTGTAATCGACGCCTCCCAATCGGTTTCGCATAACTTGAACAGCGCCATAGCAGCGAAAGAATCCTCCGTCTGTGGAACGAGTGCCTCAGTTAATAATTTATAAAAACCCCAAATCACGTACAGCAGTCTCAATACGCTCATGAATGTCTCGGCCGAGAAATTGTCGTACCATTTCCTTGAAATTGTCCTCCCTAATGTAAACATCAGATGCTTGAAACTACACGACGTTCGAATCTCTCTTACCCTGGAATCAGTCCCTCTAGTAAAGGTAGGTACGTCGCAACATCTCGAGTCTTGTTAGCGGGATGCCTTAGCTGGAGGGACTGGAGATGGCTTAATTTCGTAGACAAGAGTACTAGGTAGAAAGACGATACCTCCAGAGACATCCAAAGCTCATAGCCGACTAGATTTTGACCATGAATGGTATCCTGCACCCTTTGACGGACATCCTGGAATTCCAAGACATCGTCTAAAAAAATCGGGTCGTCATGAAGCTGGCGTGGACATGCATGAATGTGTGTTTTTACCGCCAAGGACAAAGTGCGAAGGCAGAAAGCCTGTGCCTTCTGTAAGATAGTCTATGACTTCTTCCGTGGGTTGGACCAGAACATCCAGAATAATTGACCCAGAGTAATCCTGTTGTGATGAAGTTAAGCCATTCTGGTTCAAGTCTTCCACTGTGCCCACATACAGATAAGCAAACGCTGGCTAGCAAGGGTCCATCTTCCCCAACGACGATCTGCGTGGCCAGACTCACACACATTTTTCCGGACGGGTAACGAGTCAGACAGATATTGGAGAGAGGAGACAGGGGCGGAAACGTGATAGAGATCAGTGCAAACAACGGGTGATCTCAGAATCTTGCGCATACAGTACCCCTTCAAGTAGTTCGCAGCTTGTTAGGCAAAAATGGAATCTGGTAGTGAAATAAGCAGAAACGCTGCGAAGTTGCTGCCCCAGAGACAGCATTGAGCTTGTCACTGGGTTTAGTCACGCTCTAGCTCATGACCCATGGTAGATCATGCTCAAGCCAGTTCTGGCAGCTGAACCACAATTCCAGGAAGCCGAAGGCTCCGAACAGTCGACCGAGAGAAGTACGGCATTTGACTTGAAAGATGGCATTGTTTGATTTGAAAACAATCCTGCTGCTGGTTATCGGGTCAATAAAGTGAGAGGTCTAGATCTGGAATGAACGATATGGGTATGAGGATGCGTCTGGAACTTGGGGACAGTCTCGTGTTTGCCCCGGGGAGCATTGCCATCACGCAAGTCCAGATATCTCCGAAATGAGACGAGGACGGGAACTCACGTCGTTGGGCCTGAGGAAGGGCATTCCTTGACGAGAGGGAGTGGAAGGTGTCACGCGCTGTTACTCCGCTGATTTTCGCGAGTCGTGACACTCTTTTCACAATTCACATGGCAGCACGCCGGTTGTAAGACTTCCTATTAAATATCTCGAAGTGATGGACACCCCACAACAGAGGGACGTAGGGCTTTGGTATCCATGCAGGTCAGATATTGTGAAGGCTCAGGTAGCAAATTTGTAATATTTTGATTTGGAGGGCGCAGCAGATAAGACCTCCTCCATTTGGCTAACCGTTATCCGAAGTCCACGCCACTGATCGCAGGCATGACATGTGCCGCCTACTAGAGCCAGATAGGTTATAGGTGGCCTCCGCCCCCTCCAGAGCTTCTGTCCCATTTCATCGTGCTGCGTACGCTCTCCACGCCGCTGTGGTGCCACTTCGGGCGCTTATAACACGCATCATAGTGCAAATGACATGCTCAGGCGGAAACTTCGTTCGGACAGGACGCCCCTAACCTTTGTCTGGCAGCCTCTGCTTCGAATCTTGCCCTCCGCCTGAGCTCTATGATGCTATGCTGTCTGGGGCTCGTATTGATTCAGCTCGGTGTTTATAATTACCCAGGAAAACAACATAACAGGCGGGCGCCATCGGTCTGCCAATCATGGGATAGACTCATCCCGAACACAGACCGATGTTGTGTCTGTGGTGAATCTACGCTCGGGGATGAAGTTGGAACGACTAGCCAGGCTCCCTTTAAGCAGAGTATCCCTAAATACCCTTATTTAGGAGGCTCCGTCAGGAATCAGTGGATGTGTGTCCTCCGTCGTAACTTGACAATCGAAGTCGCAGAAAAAGAAGGGCGACTCTGAAGAGAGTCAAGAGCATAATCTCATCCCAATCTGTGAGCCTGATGCTCCCCACCAAAGGTCTGTCTTGGAAGCATCGACGGAGGTAGCAGAGCGGAATTTCATAGCTGAAATATCGTAGCGCCTGGACATCCAGGCGTTAACGATGTTCAGTTACGGTTAATTTGGTCTGGTCTTAGTCTATTGTGAAACCCGCCCCGGCCGTAACAAAAGACGTTATGGAGAGCTATAAGACATGTGCCTCATTAGATAAGTTGAGTCGTCTCATTGGGTTAAACATTGCCATCACCTCAAAGTGACCAGCTTGCATTATGCTGTGTGTCCTGTGGTTTTTGGCAATCTGCACACTTGGGTAAAACTCTTCCAGCATGAGCTCGATATGATCAGGCGAAGTCAAGGTCAAAGCGCCCGTTTTTTACTGAGCAACAACACGTGCGCCCAATGTATTCGAACTTCTAGCGCAGAAATGGGTATGATCGGCCTCGGGCTTGTTCGCTAAGTTCAAAATTTTGTTCAGCCGTTTCTCCCGATATCTGCCAGGCAGTTGCAACTCGTTCCGCCCATTTCCTTCGCCATTAAAAATTGAAAGACATGGGGGAAAGAAATAATGCCTCGCGCGCCGAGGGTTCAACCAGTGTATTATGTGAAGCTCGTGGCACAATGTGACCCGAAATCACCAACTTGTTGGGGATACCAACGATGGCTGGCACCTCATCATGGTTTTGACACCTCGCAGACTTGTTGACCGAGCGCACTCACACAGCGCTGCCGGTGGAAAACAAATCAAGGCATCTTAGACCATGCGCTTTTGGTTTTCGTTGGCCGAGTTCAGCGTTTTCCACGCGTATACGAAGTCGCATGCATAGTCAAATTTGAATCCAAAAGCGAAACACAAGGCAAAGCCGATACAATCATAAACATGAAGCCCCTCAGTCATATAACCGTCGACAGGAATAGCACCTCGGCTTATCACCAGTCGACTTCGCAACCGCCAGTACATCGTTCTGACAGTCTCGACAAAGCATGTGCCCGCAGGATGATCCGGCGACCATCTGACCTTTCCGTTCCTCGAAGCATACGGGGCATTGATCCGGTTCCTCCGTCAGTGCTGATCTACGAGTGGTGGTGTTCGTAGTGTTCGTAGTATTCGTAACTGTGCTCCGCGTATCCGACTCGGATGGAACTCGACGACGCGGAGGAGACGGCACCGCACGATTTGTATTCCATCTATCAAGATTTGATTCAGTGAGCGGCTGTGTTCGGTTCGAGGTCGTTCGATCCTTCTTGAGCATGCGAGTGGTAACCGACGTGAAGCCATCATTCCCGGAGGAAACTTCCTTAAACTTGGCAAGTGGATGTGAGGTTGGATGGACGGGGACGGGGGATGCTTCGCAATTTTCGCAAAAATTGACGGGGTTCTCGCATGTCATGCACTGGGAGGGAATGAGTTCCAAGCATCATGCCGAGAGAATGCCGTACCTTGTATCGGATACCGGTGATGGGGCGTTGGCAATTGTTACAAGAGATCCCGTGGGGACTATCAGACTTCTTTTGAGGAGGCATTAGATCCTTTGGGTCCTTAACGTGGACGAAGCGGTGTAAGGGGTGAGCAGTGGAAATTCGTCTTAAATCACCAACTATTAGGATTAGAGCTTCAAATATCGTAGAATGAGTCTTACGAGAAGCAACTTTCACAGGAATCAAAGTCTGAAAAGATTTCGTGTGACAAATGTAACCAAGTCGGTCATGACGAACAGAACAGAGTCCACTTACCAGGACATGCACAGCATTTGTGCCTGATGCCAACAATGCTCTTCAGACACAAGTTGCATCGTGCTGGATGGACTGCTGGTACATTTGGTTCAACAGGGCTACTGATCGAAGCTGGTGTAATGGTAGGTACGCCGCCAACGCTTTCTGTGAACGCCATGCATCTAATTATCCATGGCTTTGAAACACCGAAACCGATGAAAGGATGCGATACGTCATGACGGTCACGGTGAGTATCCATACAATTAGCGCACACGTCAAAGTCGGGACAAACAAGGCACTTATGGCGAGTCACGCCAGTAATGGGCCTCATGCAGATGTCACAGTTCGCATAGTGCAGCGCAAGCAACCTTTGGGTGCCAGCATGCTCGATGTCGTTGACGACATGGATAGCTAATCGAGTAGGGGCGGAAATCTCGACAAAGGCGTGCTTTACCCCCGGGATATGCTCTGTAAAGCCCCTTTTGTAACAAGACTCGCAAAGGACATATCCAGTATCGCAGTCACTACATTGGTAGCGCTTTCCAGTTACCGTCTTCTGACAGTTACCGCACAATGTCTCAGGAAGACCAAAGGCTGCTACATTTATCGGGTCCTCGTTTGTATAAGGGGGTGGGTCCGATCTGGCAGGTGCGCCCTTTGCCTCGGGAGTATCCTCTTCTCTGGCATAGGCTCTGAAGTCATGCTGAGTGTCGTGCGTGGCCCTGTTATGCTCAAAACAAACGCCACACTGGGAAAACTAGTTGTTAAACAAAAGCGGGACACATGCTGAACGACACACCATGTCGAACGAAGGGTCGCAGACTTCACATCGGTAACGGATCCCAAAGATGCCTTTGGCACATATATCACAATACGAATTGTGGTCGACGCCTTGGTGACGTGGAACCATGTTTTGAGGGGTAACCAGCACAAACTTATGACTGGAGTTGTGAATTATCACTGACGATCTTACTTTAGTATCGCATTTGTCACACTGTCAGACACAATTAATTAGTGTATGGGGCGCTTAAATTGGCACGTACTAAATCGAAATTAGAGCAAGATGTGCACTAGATGTAAAACCTATCATGACGCGGAACATGGAAACATCAAATATTAAGCATACCTTGTAGCGCTTAGTGGTCCCCAGGGAGGAATAGCACATGTCACACCAGATGCCTGGGCGTGCACCAGGAGGCAAAGGAGTCCCGGAAATGGTTGGATCGATGTACAGCATTGTCCTACGTTAGTTGTAATTATAGTGCAAGCTGGTTGGAGCAACCCAAGCTGAAGCCGGCTCTACCCGATGCTGTGCGGCTGGTCTTATTCAGTACCGATTCGAGCGTACTTCAGGCTGAACGGTGCCATTGGATACAAGAAGCCCAGCTGAAATAGCAATATTGATGAAGGCAAATAACATTGTTTCTAGGCTTAAATAACAATTACAGCAAGCGAATCATCCTCCCATACACGATTATCTGACGATCGACTCCCAGAACTTCAACGCACAGAGCCGGAAACCATCCCAATTATCAACAGCTGGTCGAACGTCCAGGTAGAAGGAAAGGTTAGGGGGAGATGATGGATCCGATTGTTTCTGGTCAAAAGTAGTAGGCGTCGCATTGCGCCCTGTGTAGAAGTCTATAATGTAACGTTGTCGTACGCCACATCTCTCAACTATCCAGTCATGCCGATCAAAAGGTGCTTGATACCTGTGTTTAATCTTTAGTCATATAGCACAGAAATGCTAAGGCCAAGCGCTAGTGCCCGACTTACCCTAACATGATGTTGAACCAGGCACGAATCGTCCTATCCTGTGGTCGGCCTTTGAAACTAACCAACTTGACACCACCACACTTCTCTCCGCCTTGACCCTTCTCCCACCACATTAACTCGCTCCAAGCACGCTCATTGACAGCATTGTGTATGGGCACAAGAACCCGCATGTCGGATGGCTGGGGATTGTGGTTCTTCCGAGCCATTGCTGAGTAAAATTGCACCTGCGATGGGTATGCCCAATTAGATCCATCAGTCCGAGGTATTGATGATATTTCCCGCTCCTGCGAGAGTTTAGCGGGAGAGTGTGGGGTAACAGGAGGATGGCCAGTCGGTGGTGTCATATTTTTCCACGCATCTGACGAATGGTCTATCGGACATTCCTGGGCGGTGAGTCCTTTGGAGGGCTCGTCGCTTGACTCCATAGCAGCTGAGACGCCCGACACAGGCAATGGCACTGAATTGTCCCATGCCCAAAAACCGTGGGAGCCACTCGTGACGTGTCCCGGAAGCTTCAACTCCATGTCGAGTACATCGTCCAAACCCACGCCTTCAGGCACGGGATGGCTTGATCCTGCTCTGTAAGTGAGGGTTTTACTTGGAAACCTGCTTATTATAATATCCCAATGTCACAGACTTCCGGCCTATGGCATTGCTCTAGTTGCTCTCATTGCCTTCGCTCGTTATGTGGACAAAACATATATTCGCCCACCATCTAAAACAGGCTTTGGGAAAGGAGCGCCGGGGTTTCTCACCAATACGCGCAAGATAAAGGTGACACCTGAGATTGCAGAACGTCTGCGTCGAGGCGAGAGGGTCAGTCCGGAAGAGATCGAAGAAGCTGTCAGAGCCGTGGAAGAGAAGCATGCGAAAGCCACCTCTAGCGAGGGGACTGATGATTCAGGGGGGAAGCCAAAAGTTAAATCTCCCAATGTCTTACCCAAACGAGAAACAAGATCACAGGCGCGTCGTGCTGCGGCAGCGTCTTCTGAACCGGAGAACGAGTGGATCCCAGGACATGTTAAGAAGGGTACATTAGGACGGCGGCGTAAAAAGTGATGCATGGGTGGGGAGCTGTTCTGCATTGGGTATGTATCGAGGCATGGATATGTATGCCTAGTTTGAGTACGTCAATGTAACCTTGCGACGATTCATGACCCATCGGAAGTTCCGGTTTCATCAAGCCATTTACGCACTGCCTTTTTCCCTCCTATACCAAGCAGTGTCCATCTTCTTTTATCCTCCTCACTTCGTTCCCGATAGAGTCGTAGGACCTGGTCGGCGACAGCGAGCATGTCCTCATGTTCCACATCGAACAGTTCATACCAGCCATCTGGCAAGGGTATTCCCTGAATGCGTGTTGTGATGAGTATGCTGGCACATGCCAGCGTAGGAAAGGGGAATAGTGCATAGACAGGTGTTTGCAAGCTGTACAAATATTAGCATTCACTCTTTAAGCAGAAGGATAGCACTGACGCATCGTTCAAGTGGTTCCAACAAGTCTGTGGCACTTTTTCGTGGCCCGCTAGGCCTAGCACTTGGAGATAATTTATCATAGTCCCATATGGTAGCTGGACTCGCACATTGAAGCCGAGTCGCTTCAATATCTGCATCTCGCCCACCACGAGGGCGTCCTTAAGCTCATAAAACGTCTGTGAGAAATACGACATGGGCGTATACTTGAAGGTGGCGTCTTGTTCATGGGGTGTTGTATTCGTCGATGAATGCTTTGAGGGCGAACCCGAGAGTGGAGGGTATTGATGCCGCGCCCGAGACAATAAGAGATCGTAAACATTGATAAGATCCCTCATACGAATGGGGCATTCCTCCAACTTTGAAGCCAAGTACAGCGCGCCCATACCAATGTCCTGCGCAGGGAAGATTCACAGTGACAGAGGTGGTGTCCAATGTAGACATGGCTTAAAAGAATGGCCCACTGACCCCAATGCTGAAGTGTTTCATCGAAGAAACATACCAGAAACGTTGGAATAGTACTTGGGCTGTGGCTATAGCAACCTGCTTCCTAAGGGTGTCGACCAGGAAAACGCAACGTGTGATGCGAAGAAAATACGTTAGATAAGTTATCTCAATCTTGAAAGTGGCCTACTGAGTAGACAAGCTTTGGCGTAATACAAACTCACTGTTTGAGCAGTAAACCGGCTTGCTGTATGAGTTTACATCCATAGGCACGCAGATCTTCCTCGAGCTCCCTTGGCAAACCATCTGTCATAGATGGTGTCTCTTTGGCCTGCTCTGGGGAGGCGAGTGGCTGCAGCATTACATTGACATGGTCCATGTTGTCAAGACGGATTTCGTGGCTGTGTCAGGTCATTGTGTGATTATTATTGCTGTGCAGGCTGCCTCATGGATTAGGACAATATTTTACCGGACGAATCAGAAAGAATAAGTGAGGAATCAAAAATGCATTGTAGCTCATGTGTATATTGGGGGGGGGGGGGGGGGGGATGACCCGAGTTACAAACTAAAATTCATCATCGATCTGGATTTCGTCTGCGTTTGTTGCAGGTACACTTGGCTCGTCGTCGGCCACCGCAGGCGCATTTGCCAAACTCTGCTTGGCGGGTACGAAAGAGGGTCCTTTGGGCTTGTCCAGCGTAGCACGCTCAGCAGCTGCCATGGCATCCAGTGGTGCGCCTGAAGCGGTGTCTTGCTCGTTCAAAGTCCCTTGTTTTGTATTCTCGGTCTTGGCGACCAAATAAGACGCTGCAGTATTGAACTGCGCTTGAACGCTGCGCTTGATGCGAAGCATTTCCCGGAAGGTATCCTCGCTACCGGTCTCAATCTCGAACGAATTCCATTCCGTCCAGAACCTCGGCTCCACGCGAGGATCACAAAATTGGGACGCATGGGCATAGATGGCCCGCGCGCGATCGATTTCACCCAACTTGCGTTCGAGAGCGGCGAAACGCAAACACATCTGTGCTGCCTGACGGTTTGGCAAAACTTCCAAAGCGCGTTCGTAGATTGGACGTGTTGCAGGCAGTCCGAAGTTTTCCGTAGCTTTCGCAATGTAGACGGTAAATATCTATAAAGCGCGTCATTAAAGCTATTCTTCTGTGAAGCGAAAACCCGTACCTCAAATTTGTCGGCGTCCGCCACAACCTCAGAGGCCCGCTCATAGATTTTCATCGCTCTCTTGCTCAAGCCATGTTCCTCCTCGAGCTGAGCATACATGAAGAAGATAGGCTTGCAGAATTTCTCAGGGCATTTTTCTAGGGCTTGTTCAAACAAATCGCGTGCGCGTTCCAACTTTGTGCCTCCCTAGACAATTGCTCGTCATCAGGACTAAACGGAGGTTCGTTTGTCAAACTTACATAACGCTTCACAAACTTGGACAGGTAGCTGTTCCAAATCTCAAATGATATAGGGTAGGTGAAAACTTCAACACCACGCTCGTAGGCCTTTTTTTATGCGCTGGGATTTAGAAACGGAACCAGCTGAAGAACGTTATTAGCTCACCTTGAAACTTTCCTCGAAATATTTGTTTTCCTCCAAGAATGCAGCATAGTTCACGATTATCTGGGGAGATACAATGAGGTCGGATCATCCAACAACCAAGCCCCCATACCTGAGCGTTGGCGATACGAAGCTCCAGCATTTGATCGTAGACACGCTTGGTGGTCTCGACGGTACCAATAGATTCCTCTAGATCGACATAGTAAGACCAAAGTTTAAGCGACTTGAACAGTCTGGCTTGGACAGGCAACGACTGCAGGAGATATTAGAGTGTAGCCCATGGAAATAGTGCAAAAAAAAAAAAACCATGGACGCACTTGATCATGGTAGCTAATTTTGGTGTTCTTCGGTATCGCGGTTGCGCGCTGCATCACACGAATCCCTTCGTCATAATTTCTTTCAAAAAAGGCATTAAGGTCAGGAGAGCAAAACGTCAATCAAAAAAAAAAAAAACACCGTCCAAAAGAAAACTGACTCATTGCGGATTTCCATTTCAGCCCATTCGCACCACACTTCTGCTAATTCTTCCACAGTCCTGAACGGTGTCTTTGTGCCTTTTTCGAAAACTCGTCGGGCACTGTCGAGGTCCGGAACAGCGGTGCCTGTTACTCCTCCTTGCTCATAGAACTTGGCGAAGTTGACAAAAATATTGTGGTAATTCGGCGTGGCCTTTCGGGGGTTAATGGTCTCCATCGCCTGAGTGTAGGTCTCTGCCACCTTCGCTCCCCCCCGAGCTTTAGCCGATGCAAAACTTGTTAGGGACGCAAAGTGTTCAACGTACTTTATCGTCATCGTCACCCCACAGTGCCACCCGCTTCTCCCATTCTTGCACATCATTAGGATTACGACGAATCAGAACATCGTTGACAAGGAAGGGTCGCCGGTCCATCAACTCTTCGAGCTTTCGCATGCGCTCATCAAGCTCTTTCTCAGTGTCCGCAAGAGCTCCTTCGTCTTCGTCTTCCTCGGGATCCGCGAGTGAGTCCATCAAAGCTGACACAACCGATTCCGAAAATTCAGCATATGCATCGAATATCTGGGTGAAGTCCCGAATGGTCAACACGGTTGCAATTCCTTCTTCGAATGTGGCCTGCGCCTTTGGGTGGGAAATTAATGTTGAGTTGAGATACATGACTGTTAGATTGTGGATCGAACGTACTCGGTCGAATTCGCCCCGTTTCGTCCAATATGTGGCGAGGCCACTCCAAAGTCTTCCTGCTTGATCCTTATAGATGGCCAAACCGTCTTCTTTCACAATCCTCCCTACGTCGAGAAGGGAAGGATTCGCGGGATCTTCGTCCTTGTCATACGGTCTCGACGGAGGGGTGGAGGATGTGGGAGGCCCAGCAAAGCGGATCAATGGACCACCAAGTGCCGAGCTCGTGGGGGGCGGCCATCTTGATTTTCTATTTCTTTGCCTGATCGCTCAGCGTCATCTTTAGCGAGCTTGTCCTTGGATGCTTTGGCGGCGGCGCGCTCCGCATCTGCCACCTCAGGCTCCAAACCCACTTCGTCCGCAAAACGCTCACAGACGTCCAGCCATTCACCAAGCAGTTGATAAGGAGACTTGCCTTCCGGCGACGTATACTCTCCTCGAGCTGCTTTCCGTGCTAAAGACAACAAAAGTTTAGCAGCCTCCAGAGGACGAGGCTCGACCTCGTTCTGCGCTCCTCTGGTCCGTAACAGCTGGAATTGCGTCTTGACCCCTGGCTCTTCGTCATCACTCCCAACCTCTTCCAGTTCAGAGCCTGGCTTTCCATGAAGGAGGAGGGATACATATCGTTCGGTGAGGGATGGATCAATGGCGAGGAATCGTCGGTATATGACAACGGTGGTCATGCCACCTTTTAGTTCGGCCCACAACAAATACCGAGGCCAAATTCGTGCATGCAAAGATGGTGGGAGAGTCCGAAGAGCACGATCGAATGTTCTTCGAGCATGTGTGTATTGTACTGGGGCTGGACATTGGGGATGAGTAAACAGATTGACATACAGTAACCATATTCTTGGCATCTAAGCAGGAATATCAGAATACTTAAGCGGCTTAAAAAAAAAAAAATCCAATCGCCTCATCCTTACCGTTGGAAGCCACATCAACGCACGCTCGAAGACAGCAATCAGAGATTTCCATTCGCTCCATCCAACAACGGGATCGAGTCCACTCTGGTATTGTTCAAACTCAAACTCCTCCTCCTCCATAAGCACCTTCATATCTGCCCATTTATTTCTCCCACCAGCTCTCTTCGGTTTTGAGCCTCTTCCAAACACATATAAGCACCGCATCTGAAGGTAGGCTTTCCATAGCTTGAAGGAGGAAGGAAAGTGAGTGAGGGCAGACTCGTAAAGGTAGGTAAGTTTCTGGAGCCCAAGGCGTGCCGCGGGCGTGGAAAGGGGTCCAATAAGGGATGTGAGTGGAGTAGGAAGAGAAGATGCAGGTGCAGCCTTTTGTTCAGCGACAACGCTATCCCTTACTGCAGCTATGGTTGTCCACCAAAGACGAAATGAAGAGGCATTTCTGAGCAGATCTTCCTCTCTATGAATATCTTTTGGTGTCAGAAGATCGGGATTCCTCAGTGGTGTAGGAATAGGCCAAGTCAGAGGAAATTGCGCCGAAAGTGAGTCCAGGGTTAAGTCTGGAGAAGCCATCTCACAGATTACAGACCCTCAATGTCCCCAGAGCCTTTGAGAAGAAAGACGCCCCAAGAGCCGATTATTCCTGAGAGAAGGGGCAGGGAAATCGGCCAGTCGAGTGCCAGTGTAGTGACCACTTAAGCGCCAGAACACGTGATTTTCCCTTCAAATTTTCCACTTCTGGTCGCCTCTCTTGTAAGAGAGGGACGTTTTGAAGGCGTAAGTGGGAGGAATAGGCTAAAGATAGACACGTAGAACAAGGAAACAAAGAGGTTACTAGGCTTGGAGGCAATACGGGTTGGGTGGTTGGACGGCGCTGGGCGCTTTGAACATGTGAACACTCATATGGCGTCCTCCTCACAGATTGTTTCCCATCCTGATAATTCGCACATTTTAATCATACTCAGTCTAACACTTCGCTTGAATTCTTTTGCGCCGCATTCTGGCAAGGAGTTCAACCCAACCACCGAATCGGACCGTTCCGGGGTTCGCTTCAGTGCCCACACATGTCCAACAGCTTGCTCTTTCTTCAGCTTGCGCTAGAGCGCGCCAAGGAATGCATACCAACGCCGTCTGCGTTCTGTGTTGGATGCGTAATCACTGTCCCACATTCGACTTCTGATGTTCCCATCGTCCTCGAGACCGGATTCTCTCGTGAACTTCCGGGCAACACTCACGCTGAGGCAAACGCACTCACTAAAGCCCGTAGTCTAACTTCACAAAAGCTTTCAGAGCTTCTTGGAGAGGAGTCACCCCCGGAAATTGAAGAGTTGCTGAAAAACGCTGATGTGTACACTACCATGGAACCATGCTCAGTCCGACTCTCAGGGCTCGCACCTTGCGCTGACGCTCTGATAGAGGCGAACGTTCGTCGTTGCATCATTGGAGTTGGTGAGCCTGCGGACTTTGTGAAGTGTGAGGGCGCGACCAAACTGCAGGCCGCGGGAATCGAAGTTGTCTGGGTGTCAGGACTCGAAGAGGAATGTTTGGAAGTCGCTAGGCGAGGGCATCCTCCAGTGGTAGCTGCCTAGGTGCGATCTGACGCGTGGTATGATCTCGCGAGTCACCTAGAGACAAATTACTGATCCACTTCCAGTTATGGAACGTCCCCAGTGCATCTGGGTAAAGTTGCTAACTTTACAACAACGCTGTAGTAAAGCGACAGCCTTGCTACTGAACAATCACACCTCCCCTAAGGAAATAATATCACCTACCTCACTTTTATGTACACGAAATCCTTTCCGTCACAACCCATGACTAAGTTTCATGTCGTAATAAAGAGCTCTTTGCCCAAAATGGATCTAGCTAGCTTCGCAATCCCTTGACTAATCTGTTCTACTTTTCCTGGGCCATTCCACCATCATAAAGTTTGGGAGCTCGAAACATCCATTGTCCCCCGATCGAAGGGCCGTGATTGATGCCGCAGTCGTAAAGCACAAGTGGACCACCGGGATCCAGCGAGGAGAGGTACGGGCGATTTTTGAGCACCTAGTCTGAACCAGAGATCCGGACTCTGGAAGATTTTCCCACCTAGCGAAAGCTGCTCGCAGTCTAAGAATCACAACTGACCTTGAAAGCAAGGTAATACCGAAAACTGACACCACTTGCATGACTGTTGCAAATTCCACATCACATGTTTTAATTTTACATTAGACCTCGTGATGCTTGCTTAACGTGACTTGTTTCTGTCTCTGACCAACGATAACCTCAGGCGTTTAGTGCATCCCTTGTCTTCTCCAAGCATACACTCCCTCGGCCTCTATGACTTCGTAACATTATATAGACAAATTTTTTTCACCCTGGCATATTATTTGGTAGGAAGCAATGCTGGGAAGGAAGCGACTTTTTCCACACGTATAGAGGAGATAATTGCTCTTAGAGAACCCCCCCCCCCCCCCTTGTCAGTGACTATGCGGAGAGTGGGTCTCCCTCCAAGCGGCGATTCTCCGGACCGTCTTTCTTAGCTCTCCCATTAAGCGCCGAAGGGAGAGACAATGTGTATCACTTGTGCCAGCCACCTTTGACCTTCTCATTGTTCTCCAATGTCCTCTCCGTGATTC
Organism: Cantharellus anzutake; assembly: GCF_015039405.1. Classification (NCBI taxonomy): domain Eukaryota; kingdom Fungi; phylum Basidiomycota; class Agaricomycetes; order Cantharellales; family Hydnaceae; genus Cantharellus; species Cantharellus anzutake. Next base: position 121,888 of record NW_024067132.1, on the reverse strand, counting down.
AACTCAACAAGCTCAATTTTTTTATATTTGTCAACTACTCTGATTTAACTCAGTACTGTCATTCTCCTCTCTCTCAACTACTAGTTCAGCACAAACTCTGAGCTCCTCGTGACTGCGATCAGGAAAATACCATGTGAAGCAAGGTCATGGTTGCGAAGCAGCCTTTCTAGTTGAATATATCTATGCTATAAGGAATCGGATTGAATGAAACCACCACTTCCCGAAGATAAATCACACTGCCGCAGTAGGACACTGCACCGCATCTGGAAAGACTTGGCAATCCAGGGGCCATTGAGTAGAAAAGTCATCTCGCCCCTGGTCATGACGTTAAACCGCTCTTCGTTAAACGCACCTCGAGATCTCCTCATGTCGACTGACAACTTAAAAGCACTGCTTTTTCCATGTCTGTGGAACCCCAGGAAAGCACCCGAAGCGCCCTTCCAACCTCAACCCCAACCCAACCCAACCACCAAGGGGTAACTCTTCCAAGTTAGGCGCCGCATTTGAAGGGCAGTCCACAGTTTATTTGTTCGACTCGTACACTTGCGAGAAAGGGTGTATTTGGTTCATCCATATCTTCGTTCTGTGCCTTCATGTCCTTCCTCATGGGGACTTTGGTCAGCAACCTCCCCAGTCCTCTGACCTGCGCACCAAAATTTCAAATTTTTAACTCTGACGCGCCAACTGGTCACTGCTTCCCTTTGGCTATAAAAAGGACCCATGTCGCCCCCTTAACTTGTCGAACTCTTCCAGCTATCTTACGACCCACTCACAGCGCAAGTTCATCACAGTGCATAATGACTCGCGTCGACCCTGACCCCAACCGCACCAGTCCTTACAATTACTCCCTTCCCGACGGGCGACGCAATGCTGGTCCCACTGAGTGGATTTGTATCTTGATGATCGTGCTCTTCGGTGTCTCCACTGGTATGCAAATATGTTCCACATGCACGGTAATGACAGGGCTGAGGCATTCTTCCAGTGATTCACTGTGTACAAAGTGTCTTGGGGCGTCACTGGTATCTGATTGCAACTGTGGTCTTGTGTGGCGTTGGGGAGCTAATCGGATGGAGCGGTCGCCTATGGAGCTCGATCAACCCTCCTTCTTACCCACCGTTCCAGATCCAAATATCAACCACCATCATATCGTACGTGATGATGCCCAAGTTCAGATCCTGTCCTGATTACCACATCCCTCGAATAGGCCTACGTTCCTGAGCGCTGCGAATTTCCTCATTTTTGGTGTTATTGTGAAGGTGTACGGAACTCAGTACAGCCGCCTCTCACCCAAGCTCTGTACGTGTACCGAGTGGCTTCATTATCCCCTTCAACCAAGCTGATAAGGCCTTACAGATGCAACCCTCTTCATTGTGATAGATACCATTTCGCTGGTAATACAAGCCGTCGGTGGGGGTATGGCATCGGCGGCTTCGACGGATGCTGCTGCTTCACATGGTGCCCACATTATGGAAGGCGGTATCATCCTTCAACTTGGTATACATATAGCCCATATCAGTCATCCCCTTCTTCTGATATGATATGTTTCTCCAGTTGCCATTATATTTTATACCGCCCTAGCGGCTGAATTCCTCTGGCGTTATACGACTCATAGCCCCCTGGTGTCGGTAAGCGCGCCAAGCCTGGAACCAGGCATCGTCGAGGATGGCCAAGAGCCGAAGCGTCCCCATGAATTCCATCAAAAGGTGAAACTACAGCTATGTGGACTCATCCTTAGCACGCTATTCTTGTTTATTCGATCCATCTACCGAACGATCGAGGTGCGCTGCCTGCGATATCTTTATGTGGCAGTCCAAAGTGGCTGATTAGCTTTTGACAGCTCAACGGCGGTTGGACAGGAAGAGTCATCTCCACTGAACTGTATTTCAACGTGCTCGATGGCTCCATGATCGTCCTTGCGATGTACACTATGAATTTCCTGCATCCTACGTGGTTGCTTGATCGACAGCGCCACTGAATCTTTGGTTAACGCAGCAATGGACGGTATCCTAATTTGTGTTTTTCGGTTCTTTTTAATTCATTATGGTTTTCTGTGATTTGGTGTCACGGCCTCACGATAGCACGACCTTGACAGGAGTACTAAGGTGCTGACCATCCTAAACAACAAGAGGAACACAACTCCGAGCCAATGAAACTTCCCGCGGAAGTTAGTACAACGGCGCCCCACAAAGACAGCATGTATTGGGCCAGCTGGAAGATCAAAATCCCGAGCTGCGAAGAACAAAAGCAAGCGCTCAAGATGCGGGTCCATAGGGTCAATTGGACTTCCCCTTAAAGAGAGGCTGGTCACATATTATTACAAGGTCACTTCCCAGGTCACAATTCGTGGGAATTCTGACACTTTTGATCACATGCCCCAACACACAAATACATTCGGCCAACTCCGCCACACTGCAGCCGCGCGTTGGTCCGTAAAAAGAAACAAAATACACCCCTGCAAGCAGTGATCCACAAGCAAGGTCATGGTTGCGAAGCAACCTTTCTAGTTAGACAACTAGCCTTTGTAGTAGAAGAAGTCTTTCTCGCTTCGATTTGTCGGGTTCCTGCAGTCCACAAATTAAGTAAGTATCTCATGTGTTCCACAGGGTCTACAAGGGACTCCTTAATTTGGTATCGTTATCAGCGCTTCATTACACAGAAAACTTTACTCACAAGAGTGCAATGTGAAGATTTTTAACCCAGACGTACAAAAGGCGCTGGTGAGATTAGGTCCCGCAATACAGTCCGATCGATCGGCTTCGCATTTGGACTGGCCCCTGTATCTCGTATCATTGGGGTGTGATTACTGTAATGTTAATCCTGTAATGCACTGCTTCAGCGGATCCGTGTGATGCTTATGACGAAATGGGTTTTATGAACCTAGTTACTCACACAAATTGAACGATTGCAACATGTCATCGTGAGAGAACAAAATACCTGACGCTATGATCCAACTGTCAACGTCATATTACTGTCATAATATGACATGAATCATCACGGGTTAATATCAAATCCTCTGACGGACCCGCCTTCCATGGTTAATCCCATGCACGCGTAAACCCTTCTTCCACGCCCATCCAACGTTTTTTGTCATCGCTATTTTATCGATCGATCCTTGCATATAAACAGTGAACTTCGTGACCCTGCCACGATGACCAGGTTGTGATAAATATGTCCCTGACCGTCCCGAATATAGGTAGGGACACAACGTGGTGAACCTCAATGCATCACCCCTCACAGAGGGAATTAGTGATGCGTAAAAGATCATCTTAACCATTGTATAATACACTCATTTTTAACATGATTAAAACTGTGTTTTACAATGTGGTCCATTGCATTTTACCAGGATTCCTTTACCACGTTAAAGGAGGTAGATGACCTGTTTTTTAATGATTCTCCACCACGATAACGATTGTAAACGGTCAATTTACAAGGGTGCATTTTGTAATTTACCAGTCGGATTTCGTCATTTACAATATTGTTAATTTGGTGAAAAACGTGGTTATTTATCGTCATTTACAACTACATTTATGGCGATATACAGCGGAGACTCTAGGTTACGTTGCAATGAATAGCAGTCATTGCAAGTGAGGAAATGAACCGAGTTGAGGTGAGCAAAAGACAGAAAGGTCAATTCGAGGAGTGACGAAGAAGACCCGATCCGGAAAGCATAACGCAGGATTGAAGTCTTGGGCTCACGAGAAAAGTACGGAGTTGAGTGCGAGCAAGAGACGGGTAGCATAAAAGTCGAGCATCAATTCGATTTTGATGAGGTTGATTTGACAGAGCATAACCTAATGAAAGTGGAGGAAGTCTCGGGCTGTGAATAAGACGGTAGAAGATACCATAAGTGAACTTCAACCCTTGCGCACAACTTCGCGAGGCAGTCTTTCCTTCTGAGTGGGCCAGGTTAATCGATTCAGACTTTCTTCTGTTGTGGGGCCATCATAGTGACGGCCACGGGGGTTCTTTTTTGGCAGTACTAGTAGAGGTGGTTGTCATCGGGCCTTGGTCATTATCATCGCTTTTGAATTCCAGTCGCGTTTTTTGGTTACTAGCACAGGGGGAAATTAGCAAGGCAGAAGTGGGGGAAGAGGTAGTTGGGAGATAAACTAATGAGCGCACATGGGGCCAAACTACGCCCTAAGCAGATGCACGAGCTTTTCTACCACAGGTGTGACCCTTGGGTAACATAGATTCCTGTTTGCTGTGAGAGGCTTGACGATTTTCTAAAATAAAGAAATAAATAAATGCTATTTCTCATTCACCAATGAGTTAAAGACGCGTAAAGACGCGTTGAAACACGTCCAGATGGAAGCCATTCATGGCATCGCTGTCAGTGAGGCAGCATGCCCAGTGTCCATATTCATAAGTACTTGCCACTTCTGAGAAGAGTAGCTAGTTGCATAGCGAAAGGATAGTCAAATTGGGAGGAAATGAGCAGGTTGCAGAACGTGTATGGTATGGTGGAGAGGATAAGGCACTGAGTGGAATGGAAACTGCCGAGAACAACTTAGTCCGATTTCAGTCTAAGCGCCACAGTCTCTGCCCACCTACCCTTACATCTTTAAGTGCCAGCTTCCATACTTGGGGCTCCTCGCGACAAGAAACATTCCTGACAATTCCACCCATCGCAAAGTCGCGATCTAGTTTACTAATGTCTACAACAAGCCGTACCAACATATAATCGAGCTCTTGGTTATGCCTCGCTAGGGAAATCATGCATTGTCGGGGGAGGTGACAAAGTTTCCACAATGTGGGCCCAAAAACGACGAATTGAATTTAGGGACTTATCCTTCGTCTGGGTAGGAGTGTTTGAATTTCATGGCTCTCACTATTGAGCTGAAGTAGCTGTGGACTCAAATCCCCGAGCACGTCACAAAACGTCGCTTGTGAGAACATGCGTCACCTTGTTGACCTTGTCTCAGATAGCGGTGCTTACATGGATGCTGCCTTGGCACCGACCTCTTTTACTACACTCAAATTATCGCTCTCGCTTCGGTCTCTTCAGTATGTGGCCGATTTCCCTATGGTACGTACGCATTCCCGTCGTTGGGCCATCATCGATCGCAGTTGCAAGCTCGCAAGGTCAATCGACGACGATGACTAACCGAACTCCGGCCGTCCATACCTCTGACCTTTGTACAATACATCGCAGCTCGAATACCATGAATTGAGTGGTAATTTATGCAGGGAAGAGTCTGGTATTTAGCATCGTGAAACGTATATTGTAATTTACAATGAAAAAAATATCACGAAAACAATGGTAAATGGTCAAAAACCAGACCAAAAATGGTTTTTTACGGCCATTTACTTCCCACAGTGCCCTGGAAGTAATAAAAAAAAAAAACAGTCGTAATCGGGATGACAAAACAACAGTCGATAAGCACATTAAACTGCAGATGCTTTCACCAGAGTCAGTCGGAACGAGTAGGGCATTCAACAAAAGGGGGATTTCTGATGATCCAACACAGGTAATCTCGGTTGTCGCAAGCTGGTGGGGCAAGAACTTAATTCAGATAAGGTAGTGGGGAATTCGCGTCGCAAGACATATAAAAAAAAATGCGTTTCTCTCTCGAGACTTCTACCAAGTAAATCCACCACCACCACCACCCCCCCCCCGGCACCCTCATGCAACGTTCCCCCACTGTCAACGGCGGCACCCAAGATACGACACACACACACATGATCCTCCAGGAAACCTCAAAACGTCAAACGTTCACCAACCACCAAGAGGTAGCCGGATCGACGGCAGTGACCTTCAAATTTGGTGCCGAAGCGAAGCATTCTGTACCATACGACTATCCCCCTGACACCCACATTCGTGCGAAGGAGGAGTCGAAGATCATTTATCATGTGCACCGACGGTGCTTATTGGATCGATCGAAAAATGCCTTCAACTCTCTTCTCACGACCGGTGGTGGTGGTGTTGCACAGGAAAACAAGTCTAGTCCTATGGGAGACGCCCGAGTACAGACGACCATCACCCTTGACGAAAAACCGGAAGTGATCGTTGCTTTGTTGCATCTTAAATATGTGAGTGAGGAGTCCCCCTTTCCATTACCACTCGAACACGAGCAATTCATGTTTTTTGTTTTTTTTTTTTTTGGGTCTCCGTTTTCGATCTGACCAGGAACTATCTGTCCGATACCTGGATTTATCGATCGACACGATATCGAACGTGTTCACAGCCTTGACGAAGTACGGATATACGTTGGACGAAGTTGTGACGCCTTCCTCCGAACTTTTCACAGACTTGGTCCTTCAAGCCAAACGAGAACCCCTCCAAGTCTACAGTTTCGCCGCTTTCCATTCGTTCGAAGGACTCGCAGTTCCAGTTTCGGAGAAAGCCGTAGAGATATTCATCCCTCAGTTGGACGAGGAATCCGCTGTGAGGATCGGAGCGACGTATCTGCACCGTCTATTGCTGCTTCAGGAAACGCGACGGGCAGCGTTGAAGCGGTTGATGTTCGTTCCTCTCATCATCCCAAATCATGCGGACACGGCTACTTGCGCACCCCACGATCGTCATGATCTACAGCAGAGGTTCGTTATAACGATTGGGAATCGGGTTTGGGAGGCGGCGGCGACCATTGCGGGGCCGGATTGGATTACGGATGTTTTTGAGAGGCTCGCTAGAGATGTGAGGTGTGGAGCTTGTAGGCGGAATTTAAGGGAGAGGAAGGAAGCAGTATTGAGGGAATGGAACGATGTGAAATCGACAATTTAGAATAGGCCGCACTTAACCGGGTATATGAGGAGAATATTTGGTCGCAAAGACCGCACCAGCGCTGGAGGAACCATCTTGCCCCCCCCCCCGCTCATAGCATTTGCAACTGAGAAGCTCCAGAGATGTATGATAACCGAAATAGCTTTCCCTGCTATGAACTACTATCTCGTCGTTGAGCTTTCGAGACTGCAAAATGGTGCGAAAAATTAAAAATTAAACGTACTGCCAGTGCATAGATGAGATATATGTATCTGACGTTCGATCCCGTCTTGAGTTGTAACCGAATAACATCTCGCTGAGATATTACAACAGCATTACGCCAGCAGAGAGACAAACTTGTTCGAGCCAACGTCACCTTGCCGACTTGAACCGTGAACCTCAAAGAACTTGTGCTTGTGGTTTAAAAACGGTTACAGTATGGATGAGAACGATCATCTCATAGCGCGCTGGGTATACAGGACGGGGGCCTTGCTTGTTTTTTTTTTTTTTGCTAACGGGACGTCATATGTATATATATATATGCTGGAACCCCCAGAGAGAGGAGGGATCGAGATTCGAGTAGATTCTCCGATCCATTTCCCATTAGTGAGGTCGAGTCGGAGACTTAGTACTAGTTTGGAGTGAGAACATCCAAGTTGAACGTTGATTCAATCTAGGCGCCAGCTCCAATTAATACCAGCGCAATTACTTTTACTGTAGATGCAATGGGCCAAGAATCTGTTATGTATTATGTACAGAGTCACTGAAAACGTGTGAATTTTTTTATAACCCGTTCCCACTCTTCGGTTTATTTCTCTCACGTTATTTCTCTCGCGTTATGCACCACCACCTTTTTTTCGTCACTATTTTACGCTCCTCTTATCTCCAATTCCCATCGCACCATCTTTTACTCACACTCAACTTTCATCATTCATCCAAATCGGGTCCTGTAAACGTATGTCTCCCCGCCCCCTTTGCACGAACAGGGAGGGTCACGTACGCGTTGGGATGGCGTACCGATATTTGCACACCACAAATATTCACTTGTTTGCCCATTGTTGCACGCGCACGGTAGTCTGTGAAAGCGTACTTACGCTAAATCCAATGTCTTTCCCCCGGCCCCGCGTCTCACAGTAGTGTGCACGCGATGCCGATTCAATGACGTGACGTCACTAATAGCGCTTCTGCCCATGGCCCTTCCCGTGAGTTGATACCCTCCATACTGCGAAGTCTGTTGGTGACATCAGGTAATATAGTCAAATGCCGTACTTCGCACTTAATCCCATGCCGACACTTCCATAGAAGTTCAGTCCACTCCTCATCCTGGACATGCATCTATTGCGTCAGGCAAACCACTCTCTCGAATCAGGCATACAATTCGCTGCCGTTACTTGTTCTTTTCCATACCGTTGGGCCAATAAATTAGTGGTGTGCCTCCACCTTATCCTACTGGTTTGAATTAATGGAAATCCCATCAGGTAGTCCTTCGGGCCACCACATTCGTACGTGCCAACTCTTCCCTCCCACTTCCCCCCCTCGTGCGCCCAAATCGAAAAAAAAAACATGCAGCATTTTGCCTCTGACTCAGACTCGTTGCTTTGCCTGTGTAAGCACCCCAGTGCGTTCTTACCCGCAACGTTATGGCTTTTGAAATACTCCTTCATCACTCGTGATTCCCCCGTGCCCCCTTCTCCTGTCAGAATCATTCACAACGGCTCTAGCTCTTCTCCACACAGCCTCGCTGCCAGATGATACTGTATCCCCGCAGTTGATTCTCATACAAACTCGATACGTCTATAGGTCCCGAGGATCTCGATGGTGCGCGCCATTGCTCCTTTGCGTGCCCGCTCCGTCATGGCCCCATGAGGCCCAATTCTTCTGCGCTTGTTACCATCCCTGAGTCGTTTGGTGCTGACACCTTATTTCTGCCTCCCATAAGCCTTTGTAATCACGTCACGAACTTGTGCATGTCGCTTGCGCAGACACCTTGTTCCGATATCCTCCACTGTCCGAAAAAATTCGTCCATGTAGTACCTTCTCCATCTGCTGTCACTGGGCTATGAAAAGAAACGCTCCAAATAAGCTTTTCGCCCCACTTCCTCTCTGGCCTCTCCATTCCTCAATGCTTCAGACTCCCACTCCCCAGATGCTCCACCGATCATCTCTTTCCATGGTCTCCTCTCCCATACGATTGTCCTTATCTGCGCACCCTTGTACTCATATCTATGATTCAGATTGGATGCTGCGTACGTGGCCCTCCGGATGTTCCTCGAAACGATAGAATGCTTCACTCCTCTGCTCCTGTCAAATCCTCTAAGGTTTCCATAAGGCAAAGGGACACTCTACTTTAGTAGAGGCTACGTAAGGTGTCCTTGGCTTTGTGTTGTTATTTCTCGTTCGACACCTCTGTGCGACACGCGACGAACCTATGATCTGCCAAAAGCAAAGCACTGCACCGCGCAAACATGCTCTCTATCAGAGCGCTCTAGATAGTAATGATCAGTGATCAGAATTCTCCCTTGGCGGTTCTCTTCCAATGGATGCTGATCCATTATCCCGGGCCGATCATCAGCTATTCAGCAGCCCCTTCTGGTCCCCCACCCCAATACATGAAACCAGCCCTCATGACGGGTTTCGCATTCACCTGTTCCTTCTTAGCTTTACCACAAGGGCTCGTCTTCGAACTGCCAACGCAGCCCAACCCTGAGCGTGTATGCAACATTCAGATCAACCAAGTCACTCGCAACGCACCCGTGCAACCCCTGGATGTGGACAACTCGAATTTTTTCTTTATTAATGACTCTACTTGAGGTCTCGAAATAACGCTTAGTATTCACCACTATGTTCTTACGAAAAAGGGCTGGTTATATTCCTTTTTCGAGCCGCTGACCAGGCAGGCACTTGCTCGTGAGAGTCAACAACAAATACCTCCGAAGGTCCTAACGAGTTTGGGCCAAAATAGTGTTTGAGATTGGGGATCAACCGAATGTATTTATATTGTCGCTCTTATCCAAATCACCACTAACTCGCGGGCCTGTCGTGACATAGCGTGGACTTACATCGCACGTTAACGAGCAGGAGTTGGTTGTCGTACTTCAAAGCTTTGTTCACTGACGAGGGTGCTTCAACTGTTAAAATCCCATGAATATTACTTAAGTTGAAACAATGCGGTGCTAACTTTCTGGAACTTGAAACTCATTATGAACCCCTCGCCATCGGGTATTTCGAGGCCCCGGAAAGCGGTACATATATATATCTGGAATCCGTCAGCGTGATGCTGCTGACCTATCTGATCAGAATCTTCCGTTTTGGCTCTATCACTTGCCTCGCGTGATCCGCTCAGACCAAGACTGGCCATATTATTTGATTTCTACATCCTCCAATGTATTTATATCGACACCATAGAGAACAGTATCAATAGCATGCCAATAATTTGTTGCAAAACCATCGAGACTAGTAAACGTGATTGTTCATCCGCGCACATGTACAGCATAACCAGATCCAAACCGAACAATCCACATATCATATATCTAGCCTTTATACTTGTACTATCACATCAGGACAGATAGCTCTCGCGACCTAACTGGCACGCTGCCACAACAATTATAATTCTCCCTTGACGAGGCATTTTTCTTTGTTCATATTCGAAGACGCAAAAAAGTTAAAGGAGTATTCTAGTCAGATCCCCGGGGTCTCACTGAAGTGTGCATGAATCGATTTACCAGGAACAATGTGCGCCAGGGTTTGTCGATAGGCTTCATTACCTCCATCCGCTCTGGAAGTAAACATCTTCAAGTACTATTTCTAGCAAGCAATGGTGCCAGTGCCAGACCTACCATGTGATTACAGAACAGGACCCAGAGGAAGTTCCAACAGCGCATCTGAATGACATCCGCTGTAAGTAATTGTTCATATGTGGAAGTGAAACTCGTTCTGGCCCCGACATTCCGCTGACATATGGACGTTTCGTAGGGTTTGTACACTTTGGGGGGACACGCACCTGCATCGATGCCCAGTCTGGTTCCGGTTTCCACAGCGTTCCATCTTCGACGCACTTACTCACCTCCGTATAACTACCCTCCTGATATGGTGCTCAAAGCCATGGACGGTGTTTTATTCTATGTTCATAGGCATCTCCTTGAATACAAGTCTGACAATGGGTTCGGTGGGATCTTCGCAGGCGATATGAACACGGGCCCCCACGACTCACTGCCCATATACATGATCGCTGAAGCTTCCACCGTCGTCAATTGCATGTTACATATTCTTTACGTAGGTGGTCATTATTCCAGCCGGGCTTAGCCCGTTCGCTGATGTCCCTCTACTACAGAAAATGTCTTCCCGCCTCTATGCACCCGATCTTCCTACCATTTCCGAAACATTCAGAGCCCTGAGAGGATATGGATGCTCACTATCTGAGAACATTCCGCAGGGATCAGAGATATTCACGGATCTCATCGCACATGTGGCGGATCCGAACTCCGATGCCCTCGAAGTGTTCAAAATTGCGGCCTCCAACTCGTTTGAGGAGCTCGCGGTACCATCTTCATTCTACGCCCTCCGCACGCCAATTCCTTCCATTGACGAGGCAACGGCCGTAGCTATCGGCCCAACATACATGCTTCGTCTCTCTAAGCTTCACGACAACAGGCTACTCGCGCTAAAGAATCTCCTACAGGAACTTCCCGATATACATGAGGACATGCCAGCATGCGATTCAGTGAAGCAGCGTAGATTGAGGACATCATACTACCTCTTGGGTGCCCAACTTGCGTGCCGCGGCGAGCCGTTCATCACTGGCGCTTGGCTTGGTGCATGTTATGAGAAGCTGATACAAGAGGTGGGATGCAATACATGCAAGGGAAAAATAAGGGACCAAGTCCGAAACATAGTTGAGAAATGGGAGCAAGTTGAGAAGACTATCTGAGGCGAATGAGCATTTCCCTCGAACGTGGGTGCTTTTATTTCCTCGAACTTCTGATGTCCTTATCTCCACTTTGACCATTTACTTTTTTCACGGGTATTCTGCATCCCCCAGGGTACAAATATCTCTCCACAATCCATAGGCCAAACCTTGTGCTGGTGCTTGCAATCCCTAGCCTCCAAACCCGGAAATTACTGCGCGCTTGGCGCATCGCACTCCAGCTCCATTCCCCATCATGAGTAGCGTCCCGGTCTCATTGGTAATATAGGTGCAATGTACAGCGATGCGTCGTTCCTCCCAACGGGCCACATGGATTTATTGCGTTCCTGATCACCCATTCACTGCAACTCCCCCCATTTGAATTCGGCCAGGGCCACCCCCACACACGGGAACAGCACAACTTTTATGACGTAGTTAGTATGCACAATCATTAGAGTGGGGCGATATTGTTTTCTACGACTCGGCGTAATAGTACGTAAGCAAGGTCAGAACGTTAAGAGTATGATGAGCAAAGGCGCAGTGACTTGAATTCCATTTTCCAGCGTCGAAACCATGGGCATCCCCAAGCTACAAGGAGAGGTGGAGTATGAGCGACTTTAGCCAGTGTCATCTTAATGAGTAAGTGCTGTATCAGTAGCAACTAGTAAATCCCTTTGGTCTGGAAAAGGTCAATCAATTTCATTTGACTGCTGAGATTAAGAACCAGACTGTGAACTATATTAGAACGTTACGTTTTCGTGTCGCATTTCTTACGGTCCTTCTTGAGGGTACTCATCATGTGAATGTGCGGCTCGCGGGTGTCCCAAATCTGAGAAGGGTCTCGGGGCTCAGTGCAGCGGCCCACTGCAGCGGGAGTCCTCAAACGGTATTGAGCCTCCATCCATTGTCGGAATCCCTTTTCCAACGTATGATGGGAGGCCGTCATGTTCCCTCGGAACGCTGTGGCCGACAGTGAGAGCTCGCTCCCTCCGTCGGCATGTGCCGTACTGCATCAGATCAAGAGCCATTACATGTGTAAAGGCATGCAAGGACCCGCTATGAGTTGGACCTATAACTCTAGCCCTTACCGTCGAGTTTCCCGTCACCACCACTTCATCCTTGACATGGTTTAATCTCGATCTCGTCATAAACATGCCAGTTTTGCCAACCTTCAATCCGTTCCGTGCTTTATTGTCAATAACGAAAGTACCACCCGTTCGGACTCGCTCCTAGCTTTGTCTGCCTCAGTGGGGATAAGGTCGATGGCCCCTCCCGGTGTAAACCTAGGCAACGACTCTGTAGCTGGCTAGTGATAACTTTGGTGTTGCTCAGATCCGCATCGGCAGCGTTCCGCTGCACAATCGTTGCTTCAGTCTAGGTAGAGCGCACTCGGAGTTGGTTGCGCATCTCAACCCCCTTACTACGCTTGAGAGTGGGCTCTCTGCCTAGGGGTGGCCGTGCTGCCTGCCCAAACAGCTCAAACGGTACACTAACCGACCACGTTGATTGAACAAACTCACTCCCTGGTGAACAAGGCAAGCATCGTCCAACTCACCCCCGACGATGCTAATGTCCAGGTTCTCCTCGCCTTGATAGCCCCTGTGCGAAGGTACAGCAGAACCACCGAATGGGCGGAATAGGCCCTCGGCATTTAGTTTCTTATCGTCCAAGTGTTCGTCGTGATAGGCAGAGTTATGATGTGCACTGAAATGCACGGATCCACCTGACGAGATGCTTAAAGCACCTTCTGACATTACCGCATCAGAATTCCAGTAAATAAGGACAACAGCACACACATGCGATTGGTCCATTCCGGCATTGCTTAGTAGAGTACGAACCCGAGCCACCTCTAAGTCATGACATCGCATGCAACACACAATTGTTTGGTCCCTAAATAACGAGGACTCTTCTGTCTTATTTGCTAATAGCAATGGCCTGCCCAGCGTTCGAGTCAGCCTAACGTCACTTGTACAAGGTGCGATTGAGGAGAGAGGGGTTCCACATTCCCAAGAAGCTGGCCGATATGGTCACGCTGATTGTGCTGACTTCAGCAGATGGGCAGCCATGGGGAGATCCTTATACACGCCCCCGGTTACTGCGCTCCCGATTCGTACTTTCTTATCATGGGACGCTCAGGCTCCCAATATTCGATCCTCCAGGCGAGTATGCATACGATCCCGTGTGATCGTGTGATGAACATACCACACAAGTGCGACATTTATACCCTAGGGCGAGCACGATGAAGATTGGTAGGGCGAATGAAGTGGGATGGAAGATTCTGTTATGAGTTGTGAATCTCTTTTTCCACCTCTTTCACATTATTGAGGAGAGTTCGATTGCCCTCCCCACGATTCCACAGATCAAGGGCCACGAGTCCCATGTACGGGCGCGCTCTTTGCGATCCTTTTCTTGCTCGCGCACGGTGTAGAACTCGGAGATTGTTTGCTTACGTAAGCAAACTTCAGGCCCTCGGCATTCCCCACAGTACTCCTGGCCATTTGACCGGTGCTACACTATCTGTCATACTTACATAGAAGTTCGAGAGGGAGTGGATGGCCCCTATGGGCCATTTACCAGACGGACGGCATTTCCGGTGAACGGGCAGAAGACTAAAATCCGTTCATTGCTTTACAACCATATCTCGCATCATCAACGCAACACCTAGGCCTGCCTGTCCTAGGCGATGTTCTTCGTCCCTCTGCGGCAGAGGGCATTTTAGAAGCAGGAATATCTACCTCGACGTTTTCCTTGTCAAATCAAGAGACTTGGAGAGAGCAAGTCCGCTGCTGATCTGATGCGATGCGCGAAGGAAGTTTGGTGTTTTACTCTCTACAGCACACATTTTTGTTATCATTGTTTTCTCCTGATCGAGGGGGAGAGATCGTACGTCGTTACCAAGAATCTGAAGTGCATCTATATCTATAAAGGGGCACTTAAGAACGGAAGATGAACTTGTTCTGTTTGAAGGCTGAGTCTGTCGATTCGTTTTGTATATGTTATTGGTATGACCGTCAATCGCAGAAAATGCTGTTTTACCTCACAGGTCTCGGACCGGGTCGCCATCAGCGCATTCCAAATTTCGATCAGCCATTTCTGGCTATGGTATGATGCTCAGGCTGCGCAGAAGGGTGCACTTAACGCGGCTAAGTCTTTCCTGGTCTGACATACGAGCCTGCATGGTCTGTTCTGTTATCTATCAAGTATCAATAATAAGCGCTGTACTAATTGTGCCATGGGCCGCCGGTGCTATCCCTGGTCTTGATTATTGGCACTCGAGCTCGGAGGGGAAGGGAGAAATTCCATCTGACAGATGGAAATATGAAAAATTGATATCGGCGGTATCTCGCATCAATACGACGTTATGAATTAATCAAGACAATTGTACGGGCGTCGTCAGCCACGGTGATTTCCTTCATGTCCATAAGCCATCATGTACGTCTCATTGAAGGGAACGACGTGTTACTGGGACAAGGGATATGGTCTGAGCGTTCATGAGATTTCCGCGCGTTGCATCCTAGCTTTCTCTATGAACTGGGGATACATATCGGGCTGGAGGCTACAATTTACATCGATATCGATACGTCCTCGACTTAAGCTTCCCAATCAATAGGGCCGACTGCAACGTACTTGCCCTATTTATGGGTGGAAACCAAGAAGGCGTTATTCGCCTGAAGCGTGGGAGTGTTCGCGGCGTGCAGTCCATGCCACCCTTGTACTTATAGGTTTCACCATTCTGAACCGGCGGATCATTGCCATTTCATTTCAGGTTGGACGCCGTAGTTTAAGCAATGGATTTGGTCATTGAGAGGACAGAGGAATAGAGGGGATCGAAGATAGGGAAATGGTTAGTAACATCATAGGAGCACAACATCAGGGGCGTGTGTAAAAGCTGGGCATAGATACAAGATATAATGGTACTGATTAGACGAAGAACGAAGTTTCCCCAATTTTGGGGTAAATCATCTATGATGAGGTAAATTTTGGCGTATCAGAGTAAAGCAAAATGACAACCCAATCCAAGGGTATACAATCTCGAAGGGAGATACTAGGTGTTTGTCAGCTCGTCAAGAGCATGGGCATCGTTGCTCCCATTCTGTCTACAACAATGATCGACTTGTAACGTTCGGCCCGCCGTCCGTCCGACCGTACCATATTCCTCGTGGACATGTAAGCTGAACCAAGCAATTTCCGCTAGTGGGTGGTGTTGTCCTCTGTCGCGCATACATCCAGGGGGGACGACGGGGGAGGCACAGAAAGGCAGCGGCTCGGTGACGTGCGCAATCGGTTACATAACGTTAGGGCTGGCACGGACTCCAGATAGTGGGGCGTGAAAGAATCTT
The DNA here is from genome assembly GCF_015039405.1 of Cantharellus anzutake. Classification (NCBI taxonomy): domain Eukaryota; kingdom Fungi; phylum Basidiomycota; class Agaricomycetes; order Cantharellales; family Hydnaceae; genus Cantharellus; species Cantharellus anzutake. The sequence continues at coordinate 105,939 of NW_024067132.1, read as the reverse complement.
CTAATACTCCTTCAGAGCATGTTTGCGATGAGGATGGGGATCCACGTCGGGAGGTATGGAAGTGGGTATCCAACGAGGCATGCCGGAGAAATGGATTTCGAGTGTGTGAACGTGAGATTGGGGAGGGCACTGCAGCATGAGTAACAAAGAACAGGTGTTACAAGTCAGAGAGTGTGTTTGTATAGGTGAAAAGGGCAACTTACTGAGGTGGTGGTGTCCGAACGAAAGAGAACTTGACGGTTCATTGTGGGAGTAATGCTTGAGGTTGAAAACGCTGCTGTCGATTGTGAGATGCTTACGGCGGCGGCGATCATGCGAGTGCTGGTGGCGGTGTCCATCGGCGGGATCGAAATGACCGCTCGGGTCACCTGTCGCAGACGTCGCCGAGCGCTTTGCATTGGGGGCATGGTGAGCGTGAGTATGGTGTGGTTGGCGATATGGATGGGGTCTTGTGCTTGCGCGAGACGATCCTTCAGAGGTGGAGCACGAGCCGGAGTCACTGGACGTTGTGGTCGAGTGGGATCTGCGACCTTGCCTCAACAAAGGATTGGGTCGAAGAATCCCCAAGAACTCTTCCAAAGCCTCGTCGCGCAAGCCAACGAAGGCTTCACTATTCCAGTGGGGCGAACGCGCATCCGTCTTAGCAACACCGACGCTTTTCGGAGATGGAAGCACACACCTGCCGGGTTTCTCGTGTTGGACTGGATCTGAGGAACGTGGTAAAGGTTCCTCAAGCGATATGGCAGCAACTGCTTCTGTCAGGGTTGGGGTATGCTTGACGATGACTGGTGCTGCGGCAACGAGATACGGCCTGACCGGTATCGGTGCAGCAATCATGGTTCCGCTTGTCGCTCGCGTGCGTTGTGACTAATGTTCAGGGGTGAGGACGGCTCGATGCCGTAAATGAAAATCCCGGAGTTGTTTCCGAAGATTTCGGTGCGTCGGCGAAAATAAACAATAACAGTCGTTCCTCGCCTCCGTCACGTCCGTGACTCATGTCCACAGCGTTCAGACCAGTTGTCAAGCGTACTTACGGACGTTCGGCAGTGACTACGCGTGCCATTCCATCCTCTCCTCGCTCGGAGTACTCATCTGATCCGCTGGAGGCATTGTTATCGCCACCTAAGAAACGTAAACGCGACGCGTCGCAGTTCACTGCACTCTTCACCAGGACCAACGCTATCACTCAGCCACCCGCAAAGAAGCCCAAAACACAAACCAATCCATCTTCAACGCGTTATAACCCTAACAGCAATGTTGCAACGAAAAAGATACCAAAGCTTAAACAGCTCCATTTGACACTCGCCCAGACATCCGTTCGTCAATGCAACTCATGTGGACTATCGTACACTCATGGTGCACCAGAGGACGAAGATCTTCATCGAAAGTATTGCGTGCGCGTATCAAAAGGATCGGAATGGGGACGGGAGGAATCGCGTGCGGAAGGCAAAGAAGCTGAGGTCATCGAAAAGGACATTCCGCTTAAGAATAATAAAATGCGAGGAAGAGTTGTAGCCTTTAGGGCGGACGCCTCTGGGAAACTTGGGTCTAAAGTGAGTATCGTAGCCATTCTACCGAACGCGACCCCCGACTAACATGATACGTCCCATTGTGTCAGCTTTCTATCATCCTACAAACAGTCAACTTCACGCTCTCTGCACCGGATCTCACTCCGGATGTCCTCTCCCAATCCAAGGCCTATCTCTTTCTCGTCCCCACTCCGGGAGCACATCCCTTGCGTGAAAAGATTGTGGGGTGCCTCATCGCCCAGCGCATCGAGACAGCAATGGAAGTTGTCGATCCAGAACGCTTATGTTCGTTAACGAATGAGCAGAGTAGCGCGAAAAACACGCCTTTCTCCCGGTCAGGCATAAATCTGGATAGCCTTGTTTGCGTACAGGATTCTACCGATGGGTCCCAAAGTGGGGGACTTTTCTGTTTACCCAATCCTGTACCCACGCCGCTCGGTATTCCACGCATATTTACCGCATCTTCGTATCGACACCAAGGTATTGCACAGCATCTTCTCAACGCCGCCACACGCACATCCATTCATGGCTGTGTTTTGGATCCGAGCAAGGGCCAAGTCGCCTTTAGTCAGCCGACAGGGGCTGGGAGAGGGTTGATGGAGAAGTGGGGTGGTGGGATGGTCAGAATCTACCAAGAGTAGGGAACGTTGGTGGGGTCGAGATATTTATCTTGTTAAGTATTTTTCTCCGTTGTGTGCCTAATTCGATTTGCAGTCCTTTTGCTTCGCATTGAGATGAAATCAGTCAGCCAGGGCTCGGATAGCTTCTCGCCGAGCGTTAATCCTTGGATTTTCCGTTCGCCTAACCAGCCAAGGGGATGACGCGGGAACCTCTTGATATTAGTCAATGCACAGGTTTCCATCTCCAGTATATGAGGCTGTGGTTTCAAATATGATCATGCCTCAGAACGTCCCCATTCGCGAGTGCATTAGGTTCTGGGCGATTACCATTACTCACACAGGTCTTGCCGCTTCACGCTTCTTCTTTTGCAGAAGAGAATTGGTAGCGAGGTGAATGAATTGAGCCTTGTTTCTCGCTAAAGTTCAATCACTCTGATGTATGCCAGGAGTACCGCAAACTGGAATGTTGTGCGTAACATACTCCCCCCAAGGGGTGACATCAAGTAAAAGAGTCTTTCAGTGGCCACCTGTGAATTCTTTGACACTATGTATGTTTGTTGGTGAAACTCTTCAACCTGGAGCCACTTTTTGAGCTACATGGGTATCGGCAAGCGGTCCCATAACCACCGAACGCGTACACCCACCGCCGCAAGTGCTCCTGGAAAGGTATATCCAGCGCAGCTTCTCAATTAGTAGGCCGCTATGGGTATCCTTTTGAGATTTTAGCCGAACCCCAAGCCAGGGACTATCCGGGCATTCGATTGCATAAATACCCACCAAGGCTCCATGGTCTTCTCAAGCGGTAATATGAATCGCTTTGGAACCCGCAACGGGATTCATCAAGGTTGTTGGGCCTGTCGCACTCGGAAAAAGGTGAGTGTGAAACAATCTGAAGATCGTTGCGCTTCGTTTAATCGTTCTTTCGACACTCCGGACATTGTATACGCCCCTGCCTCCCCAGAAATGCTCGCTCGACCCCTTGAATCTGGGGTCTTGTGATGAGTGTAAGAGGCTTGGCATCAAATGTTGTGGATTTGGAGCCAAACTAACAATGGTAGCGTATTGTGCTTGTATGCCTTCTCTTCCCATTGTTAGAAATCCCTGTTGTGGGATGACTCTTATGGGCGGCAGATCTGAACTTTGAATGTTATCATAGGACAAAGAGACCCTCGCTGAATTCAAGAGGGAGATAAAGATAGCGATCATGCACACCCGCATGGCTCAACGACGAGCTCGAGGTAGTTTTCGTTATTGTGGTAAAGGAGGTGGGGGCCAGACTGACTCTGCATCACCCATAGCATCGCGCGCCACTCCGCGTGGACCCCGACCTAATGCTAACATTCCCGGAGGTCCAACCGGCGGCGCACATGTCAATCTTTAGCAGCTCTGAAGTCATTACGCCTTATGCATGTCCAGGCACATATGACGATGCACGCCCTTCTAGTCCTGTTCGTTCATTAGGCAAGATCCCAGCCTTTACTAAAGCAGATTCGTCAATTCCCATGGAATGATCTCCGGGATAGGCTGCGCCACGTGGCACTTCACCGTGCTCTCCCCTCTCCAATAGCCCTGCTGACTGAGCGCCTACCCAACTAAATCACGACTCGTATCCTCAGGGAAGCAAGAGGTTAAAGGCGGAATAATACAGCATATCCGAGCTAGGCTTATGTTCATGGCGGGGAGACTGTTTGCGAGTAGTGAAATCAAATCTGTCAAATGTCTCAGAAATTCATTTCTTCGATCGTAACGATTGATCATATAAGCTTCAAAATCCGACGTTGATCGTTCGAAAAATGACTCGAGCGCGATTGGATCCCATGTGACAGGTTGGCGCACGGGCCTCCACCCCGTCTGGGCGACTCAGCATCATCACCAACTAATTTTGCGGGTGCACGGACTGCAGCCTTAGACCTGCGCACTGAACTGGTCAGCATTCTAGAAATCAGGTCTATTGTGGGACCAAGGAGACTGGACGCGCCAGATTAAATTGACTTGCAATAAGTGAGGGTGTCGAGATGATTTGAATGAGATGAGACTTCGGTCAAAGTTGTTGCCCAGATACCCACCCGAGAGAGTAGATGCCTTCCATGCTTCATGTGTCTCGCAATAGTTATTCTCCCTCTGGGGAGAAACCCGAGGCACGCACGGATGCTATCTTATCCTTTTTCTCAAATCCTGCAACACCTTATCAAGGGATCATCACTCTGCTACGATGTCGAGAATATATGCAGGCTAGGTTTCCACGCCAGTGCACAGACTATCACATGAAGCCGAGCGATCCGGTCGTCAACATTGGCTGTCGCCCGCAGAAAGGGACTAGTCTAATGTCCACTAGTTTCATAGGTATTGGTGGTTATCACCACACTGATCACCTATATCGAGTAAAAAGTCCAACGCGTGCCGCACGATGAAGGCAGATAAGACTCAGTAGCGGAAGTGGCTCTCAGAAACCGAGCCGGTACCCGAATCACACTCACTAGCCGCGCAGCTTTTTGTTCAGGTGACGAAATGTATTCGTTTCTCCGATATTCTCCCCGATCCAAACACGCTTCCATTGTCCTCTTAGTCAACCTCTTAGCGATCGATCTTGCGATCAGTCAGTTGGCACTAATCGCTGCACGACCGGAGATTGGTAGCTGGAAGTGTGCATCTTCTGTTGACCTCACACAGAGACCTTCTAAATGGCAATGTCTTCACTACTCTGCTACTGCGCCTCACCACAACATTACCGATCTGTCACGCTTGGGATCTGGGCTATGATTGGCCATTCCTGACCCGTTGTCCACGAAGGACATGCCGGTCATCCCTACACAACAGCCGCAGGTGACAGCTCAACGCTTGTTGCCGGCTGCTCTGAGCTAGCCACCATTCCTTCGACTCATGTTCGATCATTGGCGGTTGAGAATCCTTTGCTTTGTGTCAACGCTCCTAACAGCCTAGGCAGGATCCCAGCCTCTACTAAAGTAGACTGGCAGCCACTATCAACATTCGGCATCCGACACTTCCACATTTTCGCAAATCGTTTGGAATTTCCAGGAGAAGGCTTCCTTTGTATATAGCTCCAATCAACACATGGCTAATAATGTTGACCAACATTCCGAATGGGCATGCTTCTGAGGCGTCATACTTCGGATCGTTCTTCGGAGATTTTAGGTAATATCATTTATGGTGACCGCAGCAAGCCTTCGACGCGCAGATGGCGTTCCACTCCGACGCGCGGATCAATGGACATCAGCATGCAACTTCGCATACTCCGCAAATGGCTCCAACCCAGACCGCGCGGTGCGCGTACGGAACGTCAGGAAGTGTCGTTAATGTGCCTTGCTAGTGCATTTATTTCCTCGGAACTCTTGTCGCCTTCTGGTGATTTAATCGAGGTGGATTCGCCGGCTCTTGATTGAAGTTGTAATTCAAGAGAATGAGCATGCATGAAACTAGCCCGGGAGTGGACCCTCGGAACAGCAGCGATATACGATAGCGCAGCTTCTCGTTAGCTGTTTCGACATACCAAAGAGTTGTCTTGCAACCATGCCCCACCCTTCAAATGTATTCAATCGTGCTGCCAAAGTCCCTCAATAAATGCCTTCACGCCACACGCCACAGGGTGGATTGTGCGCGCGGCGAACGTGCCATCAAGCCCTATCAAGGAATGAGCCATAATTTCGTTGTATATCGCCAAATCGGATCGGTTCTCTGGACACATGGGTTCCGCTGCCACAAAACCCAGCTTTGTCAATCTACTTGAACAAAGAGCTCATAATGATTTTCTATATATGGATGCTCATATGATATCACCTTTGTCGGTCCCGCGCACCTCAAATTCACTGTTCCAGGTGAGCAGAGGTTTGCTCCTTGTTGTCTGCTTCAGGCAAGTGCAAGTGGAGTATTGAAAAATTTGGGGTCCGCTGATATTTAAGACGAAGAGTTGGCGGCAAAACTGGTTTTCTTCAAGGCCATCCCCCTCACCTGGATAACGTCAGTTCTGCAACTCGTGTTCACTTCTGTTCCCCACCCAGTTTTACCCATGTCGGAAACTAAATTGGTATGTCCCCCCCTTTTGCCTTGCTCGTGGCGAAACAACTAATGGCTTCTGCTCTCAATGCTACCTCACGAATTTGCCTACTGCCCCGATTGCTGATCGATCATATTCATTGGTCACCAATCACGTCCTTCTCATAGTCTTCTTGTGCGTGCCACAGCAGTTAACCTTTTTGGGGATACTTGGAAACTGATTTGTGTGTGGGTGTTTTGGGTTCTCCAAATGCAGATCAAGAGGAAGGTAAGCTCCGGCTTTCCAACTCGCTCTCTCTCTCAAGTAGCCTTTCTCTCCAATTAGCGTTTTCGCAAGTCTTTTATGACTGTCGTGCGAATTACATTGGTTGGTTCCAACTCGATGACGGAGAAACTCTGGATCTGCCCGAGGACTCGCTGCCGATCGAGGAGTTGCCGAGTTTGTTGCGGTCTATTCGTTATGAGATGACGGATGAAGATTGGGAATGGTTGAAGGATACGGAAAGTATCCATATCGAAGATTTTAAGACTTTGTTGGCTTACAAAGTCGGAGGGCCGGATGAGATATTGGGTTCGGCTCCACCTAGTACGTTTAGCAATAAGTTTATTCGTAGGTTTTCATCTGACGAACATTCCCGAAGAGCGCGAAACTTCGGAGGTGCCATACCATGAAAATGAGGGAACTAGTACTCCTGAAGATCCTGTCGGTGCGTGCCTCCCTTTCCCTAGATCCTGCCAGATGGTTAACCAATGTTTTCTTCCTGTTTCCTTCCCTCACTCAGATGACTCTGAAGTAAGTTGCGTACTCTCATGATAAGAGCTCCAGCTGATGCTTATCCCTTAAGTGGTGGACCAATCCTGCTACTGCCTGGCCAGACCCTATCCCTGATTGGGGAGTTATACAGTACGCCGCCGTGGAAACCGCCCACTGAGCAACCATGGCTGCTTCCACCTTCGGCTATGGGGGGGTTCACACCGACACGCCCCCATCAACGCCTTATGCGTGGAAATATGTCCAATAGCTTCCCCACACTCTGTCACGCCCAGCAGGCCCGAAATGTCTTCATCGATTGAATTTCCGAACGTCATATGTATTATAATCTTTTGATACCGAACAAGAGGCTTGCACGGCAATGAGGTCTGGCTCGCGGGGTGAGAGGAGTCAAGGAATGATCTGCATCATACATTGGTGTTCGCGATTCACAGGTGACGGATCCGACAGGGCATTCGAAGGATCTCAGGATAACTGTCCCACTGAAGTTGATCAGACAGCAAGTGAAAATACAAGTAAGAAAAACGAAAAAAGGTTGACCCGCAAATACAGCTCTACATTTCAAAAGTCATTTAAATTAGCAAGCAGATCGAACATGCCCCGCTTTGTGCCGTGCGAACTCTGCTTTCCTACACCTTTACCTTTAGAAGACTCGGCAGTGATGCTGTGCCTTTTCCCCTTACGCGCCTCTCCTCTTGTCTTAGCGTCCCCGCGGGTGTCTCCTACGACGTGCCCACGATCTAGGAGTCCTTCTATCACTGCTTCTAGGACATAACTGATCTCTTGCCCCAAAGATGCTGGGGTATGCGCGTCGTGATACCCCACGCTGGATGGCTGCCGTGCCAGGAATGCATGGAATCGTGAGCCAGAGAATTGCAGAATGGACGAGAGATCAATTGAATCCCCCGTACCATCTTTGGGATGGGTATCGCCCAGGAGTAGTGCCCGAGCGAGCAAGTTGGCAGCTTCGAGGGCTGCAAGAATTTGAGAGGTGAGTACAATAGAGCGCGCAGAAAGCTCCGCTGGCGGAGCGACTTCTACCCCTTGTGTTCCATTAGCTTGCGCAGGTGAACATGCGAGGAGGAAGGCCCGTCCTTCTGACACCGTCCATCTAGGTCTTGAAGGGGTGGAGTGGGACATGGACAGGGAGACGGTGATAATCGTGTGACGTAAGGCGGAGGCAAGGAGGATCCACTGCGAAGGTAATGCTCGCATGCGGGAGGTGTTCGAGGAAAGTGCCATCAGCAATATTTCCAATCGGGACGAAACTGACTGCAATTGAATAGGGTGAGTGTCATCATCGTGACGGTTTTCTATGGGAAGACCTTGCAGAACGTCATCTATAGCCAATGCTGAAGACACGAGCTCGTGAAGCGGTGCGATCCGCACAGGCACTGCGACAAGGTGAAGACCATGACGGATGTACTCCGTCACATATCGCGGACCAGTCCTCCTCGGTACATTGCTCGACGTGAACGATTCCGCTATTTCGGACCGATCCACAGCTGCTAATCCATCGAGAGGTTCATGGAGAGGCGCGTGGATTTGAAGTGTTTGGAGCTTGTCACGCAATGCAAGCAAAGGATCTTGGCTGTCCTCCCGTGACCGCTCGTCGGCGTGCTGCGATAATCCTTCAAAACCCTCATCGATATTTTCCTCATCGCTGACTTCCTCCACCACGTCAATGAGTTCGTCCTCGTCTTCCCCAGTCACAACCTGGCTTTCCACATGTGCGGGTTCCTCTTCATCTCCAATACCATCAAGGCCACTAGCCAAAGCGGCGTACATCCACTTGCGAATTGATCCACCAATGAAATTTGCGGGACTTTGAACATCGGGGTCCTCAAGAAACGGAAGCGGCCATGTAGTGGCAGATGTATAGCATCCCAAGATGTCATTATGCAAGTCCCCAGCACGATAAGCCTTTGTAAACAACTTCTGAACTTGCAGCTGACTATCATTGGCTGGACTAACGATCAGATTCTCGAACGGCCCGACACCTGGTAGATCCACCGGAACGAGGTATTGAAAGATAGCATCACGAATGATGTCCGAAATATTAAGTACCTCCTTTTCACTGAGATTTCTTAACGACAAGTTTGAAATGGCAGCGTTGATGAGCGCAGAGACGTTGTCGCCTCCTTCGCTTTGCAACCAAGGGGCCTTGCGTCTATGAGGCTTCTTCGTAGGATTAAAGATATCATGAATGACAGAGGCAACTCTGTGGACACGGTCAGGAACCGACATGGACCTTGGGAAAAATGTGGAAGTGAAGTCTGGGGTGAAGTCGTTGCCAAGAAGGGAGGACATGAGAGGAAGGAGTCCATGACTGATCCTAAGGGTTTCAGCGAGCCTCGCTGGATGGTAGACAGAAACGGAGAAAACATCGAAATTTTGAGGCGGATTGAGGCATGGGCCGGACAGTTGACGCGTGGCTTTGGGCTTCTTCAAACGGGCCCCTTGGAATCCATCATCATCCACGATTGATTCTGAATCATCTGGCGTTGCAATCCAAACTGCTTCGTCAAAGGGTATGTATCCCTTGTGGTGGGCATTCAGGATATAGTAGTCGGAATCTTGCGCCAACACATATCCGTTGTGGATGGCAGCCAAAGCGACGCAGTCGGGATCCCCTTCGCCGTCGCATATGAAGTAACGGACTCCTTCAGAATAAAGATTCTTGATCGCGGAGAGGCAGGCGTCTTTGGCAAATGGGACGGAAATCCTATGCGCGCTCAGAAAGCTAGAGGAAGATCGAGAAACCGATGATGTCCTGAAGAAGAGGTTGGCGCCATGTATACGAGTCTGCTGTATTCTTTTCCTCACAACTGGAAATTTTATCTCCGATGCAGGACCTGCATTGTGAGGGCCATGGAAAATCAGCTTCAAAGAGGTTTAAAGTGGAAGTACCGTCAAAGACAAAATGTGGGGTAAGACCGACGGACAGCCACGCTCTGCACACCCGTCCAACAGCGCTTTTGAGCGCGCCATACTCTCCTCCATAAACCCAAGGGATTCCGCATTGAGTCTGCAAAGTATAGAAGAAGCTTGAGGACAGGCGCGTGAGCCGCAACTGGGGTTCGTTGGACTAAGACAATGCTGAACGCCTTACGAGTAGCCATCCACCACCAACACCTCTTTCACACGAGAGCTCCCTTGCTCAAAAACTACGGTCTCCGCTAGACTTGGCTTTCCCTTCACGAATGTAGATAAACCTTGAACCCCCATCCGAGTGCTTACATAAGTAGAATCACGAGTACTCAGATTACTTATTACAGAAGCTGAATGGCGTGGCTGTGCCTGTGACAAACGAAATTTCCCGGAGTTTTATTGAACGGTTTGCCTATCCGCTCGTGTTCTGACTTAGATGAGCGCCGCTCGGGCGGCTGTTAGGAATGCCGGAACACGTCTAAGGCTACCCCGACCACCGGTATGCTTGATTCACCAAGTCTGATGATATCTTCCACACCCAACCATTGCCCGGCGCAGACTGCTTTTACTGCTCCTTCGCCTCCTGCACCGCGGATCGAATTTGAGCCAACCCCTCAGAGGCTCAGCTTGAGTCTTGGCAGTAGCAAGCCACCTAAAGAAGCCCTATCTAAATGGACAAAATCACGACGCAATGGTAAGTTTGACTGGTTTCACAGAGTTCCTTCGCATCAATTCCCCTCTGGACATGCGAACCAGTGCCCCCAGGTCCCCCTATCCCATTGTCTTCATCGGTTTCCTCGGTTCACCGGCCGAGGACCGGCGGCCTGGAGTCACCGGAAGTCGTCCGAGGTGTTTGGTCTGAGGAAGACCCTCAATATCGAGGGAGAAAGGTGATAAACAGAGGGAAGCGTACAGGGAGCCGTAAGTTCGCCGAGACTGAGCCGGAGCACTCAAACAAGCGACGACAATGGAATGGCCTTTTTCAGCATACTACTCTGGCACAAGCAATCAAGAAGCCAAAGAAGACTACCACGAAGAACAAGATTCAGAAAAACGTTTACATACCAAAGAACATTACGGTAGCCAATTTCGCTCGCTCGCTTGGGGTGCCGCACAGTGAGATTCTCTTGCACAATTCATCCGGAGCGTACATTCACTAGCTTTTCTAGAGCGTTTGCAGTCGAAGATGGAAAATAACGGTATGGCCAATGTTAACTCGAATTATAGTATGTTATTTCGTTTTGCCTGCTCCCATGAAGCCTACGATTGTTGTTGCAGTGCTTTCTTCAGATGACGCATATCTGCTTGCAATCGAGTTTAATCGTAACCCAATCGTAGACGAGGAGGCTGCGTTTGACCTCTACCCTTCGCAAGTCGCTTTATAGTGATGTGTTGTAGACGTGGCTGACATCGACACAGACCCTCTCTCGCTGATAAATCCCTACTTCCTCCCAGACCCCCCGTTATCACCATCATGGGTCATGTTGATCATGGAAAGACGACTTTACTAGACACTCTCCGTTCGGCATCAGTTGCAAGCGGAGAAGCTGGCGGTATTACACAACACATTGGCGCATTTAGCGTTCCAGTGAATTCTCTAGTCATTTCCAATGGCCCCTCTGTTGATACTCTTGGAAGTATCACATTCCTAGATACTCCGGGCCATGCAGCATTTACTGCGATGCGGTCTCGTGGTGCCCACTCCACTGATATCATTGTTCTAGTCGTTGCTGCTGATGACGGGGTCATGCCTCAGACTCGTGAGGTTATTGCTCTAGCAAAGCAGAGTGAATTATCTGGAGAGGGAAATATAGGTCTCGTTGTGGCCCTAAACAAGATGGATAAGCCTGGCGCAGATCCTGTATGTCGACTATCAGTGGATCTTTGGGTGTCTCCTCACTAGTTTAGTTCATTAGGTTGTCATTAAACACGCGCTTCTTGCCGAGGGCGTGGAACTCGAAGAGTTTGGCGGAGACGTCCCTTGCGTAGAAGTTTCTGGGCTGACTGGTATGGGTCTGGATAAGCTGGTGGAGACGTTGGCCACTCTCGCCGAAATAAAGGAACTCCGAGCACGAGTGGATGGGGCAGCAGAGGGAATAGTTTTGGAGAGTCGGGTGGACAAGGGGAGAGGGTTCGTTCCCTTTTCCACTCTGCCCATCCCATGCTGATTATAGGAAACTGTCGTTTGAAGGGCCGTCGCCACTATTTTGGTCACGAATGGTACTCTCAGCTCTGGCTCCCATGTGGTTGCTGGTACAACATGGGCCCGCATACGCCAAATGACAGATTCAACAGGGAACCCTGTTTGTTCTGCACTGCCTGGGACTCCAGTGACTGTTTCGGGATGGAAGGAACTCCCCCTGGCTGGAGATGAGGTTCTGGAAGGCAAAGAACATGAAGTCAAAACGGCAACTCGGAACCGAAAGCGCAATCTCGAGATGAAAGCCCTTCAGGCGGACGTTGAGTGCATCAATGAGAAGCGTGCAGAAGCAAGGGAAGGAGCTACTTCAACGAAGGCTGGCTTGCTGCACGCTGTTTCTTGTAGCTCGACATCACCACAATCCAGTGTCAAAGAGTTGCGACTTATTGTCAAAGCGGATGTCAGTGGCTCCGTAGAGGCAATTGTTGGGTCGATTGAAGGAATAGGGAACGACTTGGCGAAGGTTCGCATTATCCAAGCCAATGCTGGAGAACCCACCGCGGCGGACGTTGATGTGGCCAAAGCTGTTGATGGTATGTGAATTTGACTTCTCCATCAGTGTCCTTTCGGCAATCCTTGATATTATTTGGATGTTGAGGCATGATACTTGGATTCTCCGTCCAACCCAACAACAAAGTTCTCTCTTATGCTTCATCGCAGGGAGTGTTGATACAATGCAATTCTATCATTTACCGAATTATCGATTTGGTGAGGTCGAAAGTGCAGGAACTTTTGCCTCCAATTGTGGAATACCGCGTCCTCGGTGAGGCTCTCGTTCAGCAGCTGTTCCAAATCCATGGGAAGCAGAAGAGCATTATCAGTGTTGCTGGGTGCCGAGTAACGAATGGGATTATCGAAAAACATAAGAAAATTAGGATCATTCGAGGCGAACGAGAGGTTTACAATGGTAAGTTTCCAGAACTTTCATATCTTCATGTCATGCTGAATAGTCGTCTGTCAGGATCTCTCGATACTCTGAAGCAACTGAAGAAAGACATCACAGAAGTACGGAAAGGATCAGAATGCGGGATGTCATTCACGAATTTTGCAGGCTTCAAAGATGGCGACCGCATTCAAACTTACGACGTGATAGAAAAGCCGGGACGGCTTGTCTGACAAGAAAATTAGAGTAGCTTACTTGTGCCATTTAGAGTTGTCATGATAATACGTCCTCCCTTCTTTGGACAATTGATATTTGTGACTGCTTTGGTTCCCACTCCGTATCAAACAAGCGAGACGCACGGTGCTACTTCGGTTCAGCTTTTACCTTATTGTCTAAATCAAACACGGGCGTCGTCGCACCGGTTCTACCGCCCACTCCGAAGGTCAAACCGTATCCGGGGGGCAAGTTTGCTATGGTCGCCTCAGAGGGTTTTTCCAGGAATGGCCAAGAGGTGGCGGAGGCTTTATCTAATAGAAGGTCAACCTAGACCAAGGTTAGTAGACAGAAACAATGCGAGGCGGATCGAATGGGTCAGACCCACTTTTGTGCCAAAAAAGGTGAAGCTTGATGAGTCCGGATTAATGGAGTCATATAGGGTCAGCGTCTGCATAAATCGTTTTGATTGCGGAAGTGAAAGGTCAAGGTGGATCTGGACAGCACATGGAACTTAAGAGATACCGGGAATTGACAAAAAGATGGCTTGCCAACCTCATCTGGGGCAAATATGATCTTGCTCTTGTCCTTGTCCGCCTTCTTTGCGTAGACGGAGACATGAACTTTGTCAGGTGTTTGATAATGATCAATACGGCACTTGACAAACTCCCCGAATCCTTTGCCCTGGTTTGAGGTTCTCCATCAGTCAACCTGGCCGGGTGAAGTGAGTATGAGCGAGAACATACTGAAGTCCCAACGAGCGCTTTCTTCACGAACACATGCTTCCCTGTCTTGCAACCTTCTATCTTGAGAAAATCGTCGAAGTCGAGCACCCTCCGTTTGCAACACATATACCCTTTGCTCCCTTCATGGAAAATGGGCTGCAGGAGGATATTAACTAATTTCGAATAGTGATGAGACGGTTTCGTACAGGCAATGGGTGATATGTGCAAACAGAATGCTCTCCGCCCTCTATCCGGCTCTCCTTTTGGCTGAGAAACTCTGTTCCGCATCCTTGACGCAGACATTTAGCGCCAGGCGACACACCAACATCGACATCATCCTCATCCTCCACAGGTGGTGGTGGGGTTGCGGATGGAGTAGGGTTGAGACTCAATTGAGAAATCATTAATAATTGCTCGTTCTTGAAGGTCTCTACGCCATTCTCCGATGTCGTTGTGATGGGCTTCACCTTAGGCTGCGACGCTGTTGGCTGGGTAGAAATGGTGGACGTTTGTGGCGCACTTTGCTTCGGAGCTTGAGAAGAATGACGCCCTTTTGTGCACCCCTAAGTCAGCTGTGGGTATGCTTATTCTTCAAAGGTTTGTTACTCTCGCAGTAGTTACACACCGGGATTTTCATGAAGTCATCGAAGTCGAGGACAGGCTTGTTCACATCATTGCAGCAGCCCCAACTCTTGAGACCTTCGTGAAAGATCTAAATATCACAGGCACGAATCATAAGTAATGCATTCACGACAAACCCTAGAACTCACTGGGCCTCCAGAATGGAATGAACACGCGTCGCCCGAGTTTGCCTCTTCGTCGAACTCCTTCCCACAGCCTTTGTTAGTACATTTCACCATTGCTGAGCTTTCTTATGTGTGTTACAAGGCGTATCTTGCGCTTCACTGCTTTAAGAACTCTCTAGAAAATGTTTACGGAGGTAGGATCGGCGATTAGGTCCCGTGATTAGACCCTATCAACTTCCCTAAAATGCCTGTCCATGACAGCAGCTATTCTCAGCCCACGCAACAACAAGACCTTTCTGTTGTTCTAGTAACAGGATCTTACGATCACGAGATACGATTTTGGGAAGCCTGGAGTGGGATTTGTTCACGAACCATCACCAGGGATGAAGCCGGGGTAAGAAGTTTATTTCCCAAGCCAACAAGCTAAAGTGTACTTACGCGGACACACCAGCAAATAAACAGATTAGCGGTATCCCCAGAGCGAGTACTGACAAATCACCTATCGCCTAATTTCACTCATCGCTGAGATCAACAGCAAGCGCCTGTTAGCTGCTGGGATCCACAAACGGATAATGGTATATGAAGTAGCTGGAAATTCTTCCAAGTCGGTGAATACACATGATGATTTTCATCGGCTTTTCCCCCCTCAAACTAGGAGCCTACCAGCTCGTTACATTCGAAGGCCATACAAACAACGTTACTGCGGTGTCGTTTCATCCTGAAGGGAAATGGGTTGTGTCTGGTAGCGAGGATGGCACAATAAAGATATGGGATCTAAGGTGGGTCCCTGGTAGGCCGCTACCCGAGAAGTTGGCTTATCATGCTTCCAGGACATCGCACTTGTATCGAACATATGAAAATGGATCGCCAGGTCGACGAGAACAGCTCCGCCACTGTTACTTCGATGCTGATGAGCTGGCTCTTTTTTCTAGTGAATGATGTGGTCGTTCATCCGAACCAGGGCGAATTAATTTCCTGTGACCAAGCTGGCGTAATCAGACAATGGGATCTGGCGGAAAACTCATGTACACTGGAACTGGTATGTTATCCAGTTGAACTCTTGCCCGTCGTCCTGACTTTATCTGGGATCGAGGCACCTGCTGGGGATACCCCAATACGCTCTGTCAGTGTTGCATTCGATGGATCATGTCTGGTCGCCGGAAACAACAAGGTGTGCAAGTTTAATCTTGACTAACCTCTCAACTCAGATAGACCACATAGGGGAAAGTCTATGTCTGGAAGATCAATGACGATGCTTCTGGTCTCCCCCGCTTCCAAGCGGTGACGAAGTTTCAAGCACATAATAAATACCTCACAAGGTGTCTCCTGAGTCCCGATGTAAGGTCAGTCATCATCAAATGTCAACTTGCGTTTTCTCCTAACGCAGTATCCAGGCTTCTAGCAACATGTTCGGCTGATACAACAGTTAAGATATGGTCAATCGGCCCGACATTTGAATTCAAATTAGAGAAGACTTTGGTAGGACACCAAAGATGGGTATGGGATTGTGCCTTTAGTGCCGATTCTGCCTACCTTGTTACCGGTAAGATCACGGTAGGACCTTTCCTTGTGATAGCCATTAACTGCGTGCGCTCTTAGCGTCTTCGGATCACGTCGCTCGACTTTGGGAACTTGCTTCTGGAGAGACTGTCCGACAGTACAATGGACATCATAAGGCCTGCGTTTGCGTTGCCCTCAACGATGTGAATCTTGCATGAGACGAATTCGTACCTCACTTGGCTATGTTGTGACTTGTAGGGAGTATTTAATGACCAGGGTTTGTTTTTTTTTTCTAGCACTGTTGAGTCGTCATTTACGGACCTTGTAAGTCACCACTGGCGCCAACGTGGCTACAATTTTTACAATGCCTTCATCCGCCAAATCCTTCACGACACTCTCAATATCCTTGTAAGCTTCTGGAATCTCTTCAAACAGCAAATCTTTGTCTTCACATATGACCTTCCCGCCAAACCGGGTAGTCTCGAGGGAAGATGCATCGTGCCGTGACCGCTCTTGCGACTTCTTCCCTTTGGAAGGGCCAGGCGAGTATTTACGCGAGAAATCTGCGAGAGCTTTGGTTCGGGTGAGCTGGCGGCCCGCTCCGTGCGCCAGCGAGAATCCTGTCTAAGTCTAAGTGACTAGGATCAAGTGGACAGAAATGCAGCTTGAAAGCTAACCATTACGATGCTGCGGACCCGTGGGAAGTACAAGGAATGAGTATGCGCCACGGCTGCCTGGGATTATTACTGGGCCTCGATCACTTGGAGCAGCCCCTTTTCGGTGCACCCAAACATGGTTAGGTGCCAAGGGGCTCGTCGGATTGATATTTATACTTGTTGGAAACTCAGCAGGTGATATGATGGAAGGTGCCCAATCGGAATTTCGTTCGACATTGTTGTGCCAGATGTCCAGGACTTTCCGCCGTTTCAACTTGAAAGGAATGGATGACACACATTCCGAATCGGGGTCGATACCGCTTGTATGCGGGGGCAGAGGATTGTAAGTCTCATCGATGCGTTCGAGTATCCGGTGAGCAATCAAGTCTCGATTGCAACAAGCCCATCGGCAAGCATCATCATGCCGGGAAAGGTATGTGTCAAACTCCTCTGTCCCTTCCGCCAGAGGTGCACCTGTGTGAATTCCAGCAGAAGATAATGATGATTTAGTGGAGGCGAGGATACTTTGTCCCAGTCCTCGGGATCCGCTATGCACTAGCAAGAAGAGATTTGAAGTGAAATATTTGGTTTCAAGGGAAGACGGCACGTCTTTTCGATCACCCGGACGCAGTCGCTGTTCACGAAGACTAGAGGAAAGGGTAACGAATTCGTCGAAAGCGTCTTGATCCCAAATTTTTTCAACAACCTGAAGTTCAGCAAAGTGGTTCCCTCCTCCAATCGTTCCTAAACTCGAATTCCACGTTGAGTCGATGGATATCACCCCAGCCTCTCTTAACCACTCCTCGACAGTGCAGCCATTTCCTCCCTCCCAGGCACCTTCGATGTCCCTAATCTTGTTGGCAATCCAGCTTGGCTTTTCCCTGGCCTCACTTGCTGATATCCCAGTGACATACAGCCCCATTCCGCAGCCAATGTCGCCACCTATGAGCGCGGGTCTGATAGTTGAATGGTTTGTTATGACGATGGCGCCAATTGGGAACGTGGTTCCTGGGTGAAGATCTGGCATCCCGATAGTGGAGAGGACGCCTTGGAGCTTGGAGATCGCTTTGAGCTGTGCAATTGCGCTGGGATCTACATACGACTCATGGGCAAGTACGATGGCTTCTGATGGTATATCGGGTTGGTGCGACTCCGACGGATTAGTGGCAGGAAGCGATGAGGCCGATGGCGTCGATAGCGAGGCCAAGGCGGCAATTGGAGGTAGTGATTGGGCCGTCCCACCACCAACAAACGGCTCGCCTGATGATATTAGTATGGTACTTTTTGGAACGTCGTGGGTGAAATCTTGTGAGTACGAACGCCTAGACGACTCACCTGTCGGTGTCGAGGTCTAAGATGGACGACGATTCTGTTACCTGAGTCCCATCTGAGCGAAAGACTTTTGAGGGTTTTTTTATTCTCAGCTTTTTTTTCGCTGCATCTATGATGAAAGCCAGGGATCGCCAGAATTAGGCACAAGCACAACAGACCTGTTCTGTTGTTGGGAGTTCTGCACGATAGTGAGACGCTTTACTGAAGGCATAACTCAGACCCGTCGACGTGGATTGCTTGCCCTTCGATCTGACTCGTTTTCTGTGCTAGGGTCCGAGCAAAAGCAGGTACCCATTTACGGGGAAACAACTAAATATAAAATGGAGCGAGCAACTGTATTACGGGAGTGCCCTTTTGTATAACTATGTTCCTTAATGAATTTGAAAAAGATAGCTCCCGAGCGGCCTGTCAGGTACAGGACAATGATGCTTGCTCCTTCCAATGCACCACATCTAAGCACCTGTAGCTGAAGCTCAAATCCAGTAGTCCACATGACAACTTACGGAGACTCCAAACGCGTTTACTCCCTAGCCAGTGCGTCACAGCCTTCGTTCGTGTGTTTACATCCACCCTCATTCCGAAGCAGTCATTAAGGCCGGGGACGTCAAGAAAGCACCCCGAGCCCAGCGCTTTATGTCAGGCTCGTATTGTCGGGAAATAAACTTGATAAAACTGAGGCAAAACGGAACCCAACTTGGGGTCACACTTGTTCTCTGTAGGTTTTGCGATTAAGGGAGGTCTGGATAGTCCGCTAAAGTGCGTACCTTCAGGACAGCGGAGTTGTCTTCTGTTCTGTCCTTTCATCTCAAACACTCCCGCGAATGGTTCGGTCCCATCCTACTTGGTTCTGTGCACATCACAACGGAAAAGTTGCTAGATAGATGCAAAAATAACCAACGTGAGCTGGTTATCCTTAGTCTTGCCTCGTTGGGTGGTCTCATTTAAAACTGCTGCAGGGACTACCCTAACACTCCATGACGAACGGGGTCTAGAGGCAGGCTCGCTCATTGTTCAGTTGCTGGACACTACGAAGCGAGTTCCTCAACCCGCTATCGATTGCGCCGGCCAGGACCTACCTACGTCACTCGAGATTCCCGAGCAGGTTCGAGGTGCTACCGACTCAGCGGCTGCAGTTCGAGATCTAGGCAGCGCACTCAAACAAGTGGTCGACAAGACCAAGACTGTGGTGGATTTGGTCGATAAAACAGCCAAGGTATGCGTTGCTCTGCGGTAGCATATCTTTAGTTTGCGCTGACGCTGCTGAGTAGCTCCATCCTTACGCAAATATTGCTTGGCAGGTCTTGAGTTCGGCGTACCAAGTATGGATTCGTCATTATCATAGCGCAAACCCGTGCGCTGACAATTTCGAGCGGTTGTTTCAGGCTGTTCGAGGGCAGATAGAGAGAGACGACGCACTCTGCGGTCTTGTCGCGTCTATGGCTGACCTTTATTCGTTCGTCGATGCCGTTGATGAGCTAAAGAACAAAATTCAGCTCCTCGAAGCCAGCATTATCCGAATTTCTGTCCAAACGACGGAATGCGGAATTTTCATTAAGCAGTATGTGTCCCGTGGGCTCATAGGTAGGCCGCTCGTTGTCGGTTGTGTCGCTTAGTTCAGTGTGAACAATCAATGTGCCCAGGGCGACTCGCTCACCAAACATTCTCAAACACCTCCCAAACAATCTCGAACCTCTCGGGGGTGCTAACAAGGCTCAAGGAGGACCTTCATATGGGAGTAACATCTTACAGTGCATTCATCTCGGTCCAAATATCCAGGGGCGTGGAAAAACTTGGTGCGATGACTTCCACCTTCTGTGCACCGGACATTACTTACCTTCAGGGTTTGCAGTTGAAATCGAGGCATTGAAGCCTGCGACCATGGATGCGGGAGATCGAGATACATGCTTGCCTGGGACTCGAGTAGACATCTTGAAAAACCTCATCGATTCCCTGACAGATCCTAGCCTGCCTCCCGGTCATAATGTCATCTGGCTTCGTGGACCGGCTGGATCCGGCAAGAGTACCATACTCAACACGGTTGCTCAACACTTCTCAGAGCTGCGCCGACGTGGCGCTTTTCTGTTCTGGGACCGGAACGACCCTCTTAATGGTGAACCCCTTCGTGTGATACGTACTCTTGCCTTCCAGCTGGCTCGTTTCAATCCCACTTTTTCCGTGAAAATGGCCGAACAAATCGAAAAATTGCCCGACATTACTACATCCATCCTCGATATGCAATTCAAGCATCTTCTAGAGGCGCCTCTGGCCGAACTCGCAGCAGGGCTTGATTTAGGCCCTATTGTAATTGTCCTTGATGCCCTTGATGAGTGTGGTACTATGGAGACGAGGACAAAGCTCCTTCGCGCACTCTCTGAAGGCTTCCGAGTACCTTTCGGTTCCTGATAGCCAGCCGGGACGAACCCGACATTGGTGCTGCCCTGTCGCGTCTGGGTGTTGACGTGCGTGACGTGCCGATCGGGGATGAGTTGACATCATCTGACATCAAGCTCCTTTTCCAACAACGGCTTGCCTGCAGCGCTGATGCCTTCGTAGGCCATGGTTTGTCATCCAATTGGCCAGGAGACCCCGTAATACGGCAGCTTGTCGCTCTGTCCGGAGGTCTTTTCATTTGGGCATCTACAACCATTCGCTTCCTTGAATCCGGCTTTCCTGAAGAAAGGCTGAAAAAGGTGCTAAGTGCATCAGTACAGGCCCCATCTCATGCTGGGTTGGACAATTTGTATCGGGTCGCTCTTACTCATCCATTCGACTCATACGACGAAAACGAACTCAAAGCTGTACATTCCATCCTCGGTGCAATAGTAGTCGCTCGTGAGCAGCTAACAGATTGGCAGCTCAGTCAGCTACTAGGACTGGAGTTAGGTAAGGTCCAGGTGGTGCTCTCGCGGTTGCAATCGCTGTTGCAGGGTGGTCGCGGGCGTCCTGTTCAAGTCTTACATACATCCTTTACCGATTTTCTGTGCGACTCCAAACGGTGTCAAGATCCGCAATGGCACATAAACACACCTGTTCATCACCTTGATCTTGCATCTGGCTGTCTCCAGGTGATGAAACGAGATCTCAAATTTAACATCTGCGGGATCGAGACGTCCTATTACCGGAACAGGGAAATCGAGGGAATTCAACAGCGAATCGATCGGGCCATAACGCCTGCGCTGACGTATGCAAGCGAATACTGGGCAGACCATTTGGATTTTGGATCTATGTCAGAGCCAGGTCCGCATCCCCTTGTCGATGCGGTTATGAACTTCAATCGCCAGTTCCTGTACTGGATTGAGGTATTCAGTGTGAAGGACCGCATGTTTATGATACCCTCTATTCTAAGGAAGGCGGCTAGTTGGGCTAAGGTAGGCCACTTTTCTCGTGTGCAATGGGAACGAGTGATTGATTTACTTACATAGAATTACGAGCGGGGACTCGAAGAAATCATCTCAGAGGCATATACATTTGTGAACGTCTTCGGGTATCCAATCGGTCAGAGCGTGCCACACATCTATCTCTCAGCTTTGCCGTTTTCACCTTCTCAGTCTGCTGTTCTACAATGTATGCGCAATGCATTCCAGAATACTTTGTCTGTTCAATCAGGGCTTCCCAAGCGATGGCCTGTGATTCGTCAGACACTTAGAGGACACTCTGGCTTCGTCCTGTCACTCGCATTCTCTCCCGACAGCACCCGCATCATCTCAGGCTCTTTTGACAAGACAGTCCGGATTTGGGATGCTGTGTCAGGTGCACCAATCGGCGAGCCTCTGCGGGGGCACTTTGGTTGGGTCCACTCGGTTACATTCTCTCCCAATAGCACCTACATCATCTCAGGCTCTGAGGACAGGACGGTTCGAATTTGGGATACTGTGTCAGGTGTGCCAGTCGGCGAGCCTCTGCAAGGGCACTCTAGCTGGGTCCACTCGGTTGCATTCTCTCCCGATGGCACCCGCATCATCTCAGGTTCTTCCGATAACACAATTCGAATTTGGGATTCCGCATCAGGTGCTCCAATGGGCGAGCCTCTACAAGGGCACTCTGGTTGGGTCCAGTCAGTTGCATTCTCTCCCAATAGCACTCACATAATCTCAGGCTCTTCCGACAATACGGTTCAAATTTGGGATGCCGTGTCAGGTGCACCAATCGGCAAGCCACTGCGAGGGCACTCTGGTGCGGTCTGGTCGGTTGCATTTTCTCCTGACGGCACCCGCGTCGTCTCAGGCTCTGAAGACGAGACGGTTCGAATATGGGACGCTGTGTCAGGTGCACCAATCGGCGAGCCTCTGCAAGGGCACCCCGGTTGGGTCCACTCAGTTGCGTTCTCTCCCGATGGCACCTGCATCATCTCGAGCTCTTCTGACAAGACAGTTCAAATTTGGGACGCTGTGTCAGGTACACCAATTGGCGAGCCTCTGCAAGACTACTCTCGCTGGGTTCACTCGATGGCATTCTCGCCTGATGGCAACTACATCGTCTCAGGCTCTTCCGACGACAGCACCCGCATCCTCCCAGTCACCCCTGATAACACAGTTCGAATTTGGGATGTTGCATCAGGTGCGCCCATCGGCAAGCCTCTGCAGGGGCACACTGCTGCGATCCGGTCGGTTGCATTGTTTCCCGATGGCATTCGCATCGTCTCAAGCTCTGAAGACGAGACAATTCGAATTTGGAACGCCATGTCAGGTGCGACAATTGGCGAGCCTCTGCAAGGGCATTCCGGAAAGGTCTGGTCGGTTGCATTCTCTCCCAACGGCACCTGGATCATCTCGGGCTCATCCGACAAGACAATTCGAATTTGGGATGCAGTGTCAGGTGCACCAATCGGCAGGCCTCTGCAAGGGCACTCTCACACTGTCCGGTCGGTTGCATTCTCCCCTGATGGCACTCGCATCGTCTCGGGCTCTGGTGACAAGACAGTTCGGATTTGGAATGCCGTGTCAGGTGCACCAATCGGCGAGCCACTGCAAGGGCACTCTGCTGAAGTCTGCTCAGTTGCTGTCATGACCATGCATTCCGGCCCGTTAGCCGCCCATCCCGATGCTGCCCGAGCCTATTCCTGCTGTGCGAGCGCGAGCGCGAGCCCCGACCTCAGCCCTATCCTCCCTGAGGGCTCCCTGCTCACTCCCCCACTTGCCCCTAGGCTCCCCTACACTTGGCCGACTCCCCCACAGCCACACCGACCTCCCTGCCCCGAGTCCGCCTCTGGCACTGACCTAGCGTGACTCTGCGACATCGCCTACTCCACTACAATACCATTGCCGCTATCACGGCCCTACACCCCTTCGTTTATTTATCTGTTATTGTTTGTTTTGACCCTCGGTCATTGCCGGCCGCTGTGCGGCCAACCCCGCTCTTTGTTCCTATTTGCTTCCGGACCCTTCGGCCTTCGGCCCGGGTCCACTTCTATTCATTCTATCTTCATATATATATCCTGTATACTACATTATAGTACCTTAGCTCTAATATCGATGTGACCATGACCCCTAAGTCCTGACCCCAACAAGGCAACCCCAGTGAGTCTGAAATGAGGGCCAAGAGACAGCTAGGGGGCACAGCACTCCCTTTAGAGTTGCTGAGGCCAAATGCCCTACCCTTGGGCCTTGTTTGAGGCATCGCGGCCATTGCAGCCAATAGTGGCCCACATTGGTGTCAGGGGACGACTCCCGGGTCCCCATGACCCTCCCCTATGGTCCACAGCCTGACCTATGAACAGCCCTATCCAGGGCAACAACTCTACTGTGGGTAAGGAGATGAGAAGGAAGCTAACTTCTCATCTTCCCACAGTGGCCACAATATCAGCAAAACTTCCGGGGATACCCGGAAGTCACATGAAGGGGTAGAAACCGGGTCCGGAGCATGCGGTGCGCGGAGCGTGCGTGCATGTGGGAAGCGCAGCGGGTGGAAGCGGGTCCGGAAGCGGGTCCGGGTCCGGGCTAGTCAGGGTGTGTGCCCTGACAATTGGTGACCTTTGGTGCCGACCCCGGACCAGTGTCTAACAGTTGCATTCTCTCCCAACGGCACCTATATCACCTCAGGCTCCTTCGACAAGACAGTTCGGATTTGGGATGTCATGTCAGGTGCTCCAATCAGTGTTAGAGATGTGTCGCGGATTCAGATGACTCCGGAGTGGAATTGGAGACTTAGCATGGAGGGACCTTGGCCTCAGCGACTCAAGCGGAGCGCTGTGCCATTGCTGTTTGTCCATTTGGTCCTTAATTTCACAGTAGGCGAGCAGGAAGTCTCTAGGGGGGCATTTCAGGTCAATTTCGGACTGAGCCCAAAATGAGTATGTACAAGCGCCGATATATATAATGGAGGGGGCAAAAGCGCAAGGAAACAAAGGGGATCCGAATCGGAACGAAGATGTCTGAATGGGAACAAAGGGTAGACAGTGTCAGGGACAGCTCCGAAAGCGGCGAGGTCCCGGCGTGTGGGACTTGGTGGGACGGATAGCGGCTATGCGTAGCGGCGATCCTGTCGTGGGGTGAGCATCCCTGACCACTTAGTCTGAAGTGGAAATGTGAGTCATCATTAAAAGGGAAGGCTACACTACTTGCCTGAAGTGGAAATGTGAGAAGAAGGCTACTTCTTTGGTTCCCACTCCAGCTGTTATTATATACATGCGGGAATGATCACGTGGGGTGCACCACATCACCCTTGCACACAGCCACGGCTCTCTGGGTGCTTCCACAGAAGATCCCGAGAGGGCCCGCTGTGGGTGCAAGGCGAGTGCGGCGGCGGTGGCGGCGGTATAGGGATGTAAGATACAGGAGGGGAGATGGGCGTGTGCGCCGGTGATACATTGAGCAGCGGGAAAAGGTGGTCCTTGTAAGAGAAAGAGAGAAAGAGAGAAAGAAAGAAGGGAGGAAAGGAGAACAGGAGAAAGGAAGAGGGAGAGGAGGGAGAGGCGGTGCAGAGCGGGGATCGGGTGGGGCGTGTTGGGGCGTGCCCTGACAGACAGAAGCGGAGCAGTACCGAAGGTCATAAGGCAGGACCTGTGATACGTCCGAAAGGAGGTAGGGGGGGCGAGGCCCAGAGGGGCAGGAGGATGAGGAGAAGTGGGGATGATGACTAACTGGCTAGATGTCAGGGCACGCTGCCGCCGCCGCCGCCACCTCCTTTTCCTTTTGTCTCATTCCCTCATTCTCTCTTCTTTCCTTCTTCTCTTTTTCTATCTTTATACAGACGACCTCTCTTTCTTTCCTACCCTTGTAGCACGGATGCATCCGACGCTGAGCACCCCGTAGGGGCGCCGCAACGCCGGATGCGCCGCACACTTCTACTTGTACTTCCCCTCCAACACTCGGGATCGACCACGGAACCACCCACGGTAACCCGGCTTCGTCCGAGGGTGATGTGGCAACCCCACGTGACCCATTCACACATGTATATAAACTAAGCCGAAGCAGGACCGAAGAAGTAACCTTCTTCTCATTTCCCGCTTCAGGCAAGTACCCTAGTTTAGTCTGGCTTCCCACCCTAATAACAATACATTTCCCGCTTCAGCCTAAGAAGCCACACAGGGATGTAAGCCTGAGTAAGGGCTATCCACTATACAGTCTCACCGCCCCGCCGCCATCTGGGCTGCTAGCACCGAGCGTTACGCCGCTACCTCTGCCTTCCTCGAGCCGTCCCTGACACTAGAATGGGAAGAAGCAGCAGTCCAAATAGGGATGAGGGGAAAACGCGAGAGATACATTACAAGCGGCGAAAGTGCCGAAGGCGATCTGCGAAGCTCGGAGGTTGCGGAGCTTACGGAGGTTATGGAGGCAGGGTTGAAAGTCCGAGGAATATTGGCAATGGTGTTTATGTAGTATGAGGTCACCAATGCAATGGACTAAGACCGAGGTGGAGTCAAAGTCCGAGGTAGGGACTATGATGGAGGCTCGGAGCAAAGGTATGAGCGGTGCCCGAGTACAAAGTACGGGACAGCGGTGGAAGGTCGTAACTTGGTGGGAGGTTGGTGGAAGAGTACCAGAGGGAGGAGAGAGGAGAAAGGGAAGAGAGAAGGAGTGGCAGAAAGGAGAGTTGTCAGGTCCGAAGGTGAGTATCGGAGCAGATGGGGGAAGTGTAGGAGGGTGATGGAAGGGTGGAGGTGTTGTGAAGGAGGAGCGGAGGAGTAGGAGGAGGAGTAGTACGAGGGTGGTGAGAGGGGTGGTGTTCGGTCCGAGGTGAGTATTGGAACGGACGGAGATAGGGGAGGAGGAGTGGAGGTGGCATTGGAGGTAAGAGGAGGTGTGTTGCCAGGACCGAAGGTGAGTATCGGAACGGACAGCAGTAGGGTAAGACTCCGGAGGTGGGGAAGGAGGAGGTCCAGAAGTCGGGTCGGGATCGGGTATGCATGGATATGACAATCAGCAATCTTCTGCAAGGGCACTCTGCTGGGGTCTGTTCAGTTGCATTCTCTCCCAATAGCGCCTACATCATCTCAGGCTCCTTTGACAAGACAGTTTGAATCTGGGATGTCATTTCAGGTATACTGATTGGCGAGTGTCTGCAAGGTCACTCCAACACAGTCTGGTCGGTTGCATTTTCTCCCGATTGCACCCGCATTGCCTCGGGCTCCCAAGACAAGACAATCTGAATTTGGGACGCTGCATCAATCAGTGAGCCCTTGCAAGGGCACTTGGCCCCATTGACTGTGCTCTCCCCTGATGGCACCCACATCACCTCAGCCTTGCCCGATAAGATGATTCAATTGTCATGGCCTTTGGCAGGGGCAGCTGACAGTATATCTCAATCATCGCGCTCTTCTCTCACCCTGTCTGACTCCATTCCGGAGAATGCCAATGTGTGTAATGGGGTGCCGATGTTTTCTGATGGCTCATTGCTTCGTAGTGATGGTTGGATGACTACAACAAACAGGCTACTTCTCTTTTGGGTCCTGCCAGAGCATTGCCTTGGCCTATTCCGGCCCAGTACTCTCATGGCTATAGGAGTTCAGCCAATCCGACTGAACATGCAGCATTTTGTTCATGGTTCGCAATGGACAGTGTCACACTTAAATTTGTGATTTGTACATTGTGGTATGTAACTTTATGGTATCTCCAACTAATTTTCAAGCTTCCCAATCGGTATTTTGAGGAAAACCTGTCAAGATGCGATACTATGCTATTGGAAAGAGAGATTGACTCTGCCCCTGTAGTTGCATCATAATGCCTAAACAAATAAAGTGTCTTAATAGGCTTCAACAGAAATGCAGCACCAACAGGCAAATACTGAAGAAAGCCATCAGATCGACCCAGAATTCACGTGTGTTAGGTTTTTTTAAATAAAAAGTTGTGGCGACCATGTCATAAGAAATGAATCTCATTCTGTTTCATAAAAGAGCCTCGCTCTCACACATTGGATTCCTTTCATGCTACAGGTAGATGCGCAGCATGGTGTCTCAATGTACGCAGCAAGCTTGTGTCCATGCATGCTGGGGCACCTGCTCAAGAACATGTCTTGTGTCCTGGCTATGGAGGAATATGAGCTAGCATATCTAATTATTCCCACTTGAGTAGGGGACAGGGACATGCACAATCCATTCTGTACTGCTGCCTAGATTGAACAATCTTGGGGAATGTCATGGCTGTGCATTCCGGCCCATTAGCTGCCCATCCCGATGCCGCCTGAGCCTGTTCCTGCTGCATGAGCATGAGTGCAAGCCCCAACCTCACTCCTATCCTCCCTGCTCACCCTCCCTGCTTGCCCTAGGCTCTTCTGCACTTGGCCGACTTCCCCACAGCCACACTGACCTCCCTGCCCTGAGTCCGCCTCTGGCACCGCACCTAATGTGACTCCGCGACATTGCTTACTCTGCCTGCTTGGCCCCCACCAGGCTACTACCATCCCTGCACCCGACTCCAGCCCAACTCCGAGTCCGGTGCCGCTACCATTGCCATCACCGCTATCACGGCCTATAGCAGCCTGCAAGGGTGATGTCAGGGACAGCTCCGAAAGCAGCGAGGTCCTGGCACGAGGGACTTGATGGGACAGGTGTCGGCTATGTGTAGCGGTGGTCCCATCGCGGGGTGAGCATCCCCGACCACTTAGGCTGAAGTGGGAAGTTGAGAAGAAGGCTGCTTCTTCTGTTCCCACCCCAGGCGCTATTATATACATGCAGTTAGGGTCACATGGAGGAAGCCACGTCATCTCCGTGCACAGCTGCACCTCCCCGGGTGTCTCTGTGGGAGATCCCGGAGGTAGCCACTCGGTAGGCAGGAGTGTGCACGGTGCGTGTGTGTCAGGGGATGGACCCCGGGTCCCCATGACCCCTCTCTCTATAGCCCACAGCCCTGTGTGTAAACAGCCTATCCTAAGGCATAACCTACTGTGGGTAAGAAAGTGAGAAGAAGGTTAACTTCTCACTTTCCCACAGTGGCCCCAATATGGCGAAAGCTTCCGGGGATACCCGGAAGTCACATGAGGTGGGATCCGGGGTCGGATCATGCGGCATGCAGAGCGTGTGGCGCAGGAAGTGCATGGGAAGTGGAGCGGGTCCGGATGCGGGTCCGGGTCCGGGCTAAGTCAGGGTATGTGCCCTGACAGTGTGGCGATCAGGGGAATGGGGTTAGGTATGTAGTGGTACATGGAGAAAAGGGAAATCGACTGTAGAATAGAAATAGAGAGAAAGGGGAAAAGTGAGGGAGGAGGGATGGGGGGTGATAGCGGGGGAAGCGGACCAGGGCAGTACGGCGCAGGGTGCGGCACGGGGTCAGGCGGGTGTGCCCTGACAGGTGACCCTCGATGCCGACCCCAGACCCATGTCTAACAGGGAAGCACAGAGGATGTGGGGCAGTACAGGAGTGGTAGGGGTAGTGGCATAGCCCCCAGCACTAGCAGCCCAGGTGGCAGCAGAGTAACGGGAATGTATGGCAAGTGGCCCTCACTCAGGCTTGTGTCCCTGTCTGGCTTCTTAGGCTGAAGCAGTAATGGTTGTTATTAGAATGAAAGGCTAAACTAAACTAAGCTAGACTAAGGTACTTGCCTGAAGCAGTAATGAGAAGAAGGCTACTTCTTCGGTTCTGCTTTAGCTTGGTTTATATACAGGCAGGAATGGGTCACATGGGGGTGCCATGTCAGCCTGGGCAGAGCCGGGCTATTGCAGGTGGCTCTGCAGGTAATCCTGAGTGTTAGAGGAGAGAGGTACAAGTGTGTCAGGGCACACCTGCCTGACCCTGCGCCGCACCCCGCACCGTACTGCCCTACTCCGCTTTCCCCACTATCACCCCCATCCCTCCTTCCTCACTTTCCCCTCTTCTCTCTATTTCTATTCTACGGTCGACTTCCCTTTTCTCCATGTACCACATTGTCAGGGCCCACCCGGCCACACCACACCCGCTCCCCGCTGTCTATCCCCCTCCCCCCTCCTTCCTCCCTCTCCTCCCCTTTCTTTTCCCTCTTCTTTCCCCTTTCTTTATTTCATTCTTCTCATCTTCCTCTTCCTGTTTATTTCTTTCTATCTACACGGACCACCTTCCTTTGTATCGATGTACTATTGACCCGTCCGGCCCACACACCCCGGACGGCTTCCCACTGTGCCCAGCATGCGCGCATGTAGTGGACGCTCTTGGGATCCCCCACGGGGACACCCGGATGCCTGCGGCTGCCTCCGAGGATGACGTGGCACCTGTCATGTGACTCAAGCCGCATGTACATAAATGTACCTGAAGTGGGAACCGAAGAAGTAACCTTCTTCTCACATTCTCCACTTCAGGTAAGTAGTATAGTTTTCCCCTTTAATAATAATAACACATTCTCCACTTCAGTCTGAGTGGCCAGGGACCACTGTCCCGGATCGGGCCCGCCAGTACGCACGCCCGCTCCACACCCCGCGACGGCCTCAGTGCCGGATATTACCCCCGGGCCCTCTCGACCCCGGACGCGTCCCTGACAGCAGAAGAAGGTTTTAACCTTATTTCCCCCGCCTCCCCCACCTCCCCAGCCATGGTGTCAGAAGAACAGTATGACGACCTGCTGGCCTGCTTCCAGGAGCTCCAAGCCATTGTGGAGAGCCAAACCCGCAACCACCCCCCACCCGCACCTGCACCCGCATCCGCCCCTGCACCTGCGCCTGTACCCACACTCGCGCCCAGACCCAAACCACCGAAGGTCGCTGCCCCCGCTCCCTTCTCGGGAGCCAGTGAAGACCTCGATCGTTTCAAAGCCGAGTGCGGGATCTACTTCCACGTCCGCACAGCCGAGTTCCCTACCGAACTATCCCAGATCCTCTTCGTCCTCTCCTACATGAAGGGAGGACCCGCAGGGGTGTGGGCGACACAACGGACGATCACCCTGCTGACAGCCACCTCCCCCACCATAACCATGGACGAGTTCAACACGGAACTCGACGCCATGTTTCAAGACCCGAACCGGGAGGCCACAGCTCGGCAGAAGTTGGCAGTCATCCGCCAAGGGACTGACTCCGTGGATAAGGTCATCCAGGAGTTCGAGATATTGGGGCCCGCCTCGAGGCTAGGCGATGTCGGGCTGGTCGACCGGTTTGAGCAAGCGATTAACTCGCGGCTCAGGGAGAGTATATACCGCCTCCGCCCCATGCCCACCACTTGGACTGAGTGGAAGCGCGAAGCCACGCTTCTGGACAACCAGTGGCGACGTTTCCAAGCCACCCAACCACGCGCACCCCCACCTAGACCCCCATTCCCGCCAGCTCGACCTCCGCTGACCGCAACCCCATCCCAGACCTGACCCGCGCAGACCCCCCCACGACCTGCTCCCGCACCTCCGCCCCCCACCCCAGCAGCCCGTCCTACACCAGGGACGGGCCCCCAGCCGATGGATCTCGACAGGTCGAGGACTGACCAGAGACGGTGCTACAATTGTAACACCCCGGGTCATCTTGCGTGAGAATGCCCACACCCCAGGGTCAGCCGAGTACGACGTCTCCACCCGGAAGACCTGAGAACATTGATGGAAGGGCTGAAGAGGCAGTTGACTGAAGGGACAGAGACGGTGGAGGGGGAACCAGAGGAAGAACCTCAGAGGGATTTTCAGGCAGGCGACCGGTAAGGGATGTGTCCCGGCCGCCCGTAGAAGATAGCTTGTGTAAATACCGCAGCGCGCATAAGCCAATGCCAATGCCAAAGTTTCACCGAGTCATCGCGAAGAAAAAGAGGAGAAACGCATCCTCCACCCGTGAGAACGAGAAGACTCCAAGGGCAGCAACGCCCGAGGTAGCAGTCTCCCCCCCAGCCATTTACGTCCTTTCCAAGCAGTCCCCCAGGTCTCTTAACCTCACAGTGAAACTGACCGCCCTAACCTCCCTCGCGTCGGTATCTGTATCAGCCCTCCTGGACTCAGGAGCCACTGGGAACTTTGTAAGCCCCGAGTTCATCCGAAAGCACAACCTAGAGACAACCCCCCTTCCCCAGCCCATTCCCGTCCGTAATGTCGATGGAACCCCGAACGAAAATGGAGCCATAACAGAAGAGCTAGAAGCCCTCCTGACCTTCGGGCGACACACAGAGCAAGCACGCTTCGCGGTTGCAAATCTCGGGTGCCAGTCCCTCATCATAGGACACTCGTGGTTGCTGCACCACAACCCAGAAGTGGACTGGGTACGACAGAGAGTCGTCATGTCCCGCTGTCCGTCCTCCTGCAGACAACCGCGAACACAAGATGATCAGGACCCGGTACTGGAGCCTGGGGATGGGATCTGTCAGAGACCAGATTCGAGACGAAGGAATGTCTCCGTAACGGAGGGCTTCGGCCTCAGCGACTTCTGCCAAGAGCGCTGTGCCTAGTGACACATCCGTGCCCTAACTTACTGACTGGCAATTAGAACCTAGGGGGGTAACTCTAGTTGATTTTTCTACTGGGGCGTAACCTATGTACAAGTGGGATATATATATGGTTACAGCGGAGATGGTTCCGTAATTGGTGGAGCCGAACGGAGCGGAGCTAACGGGGTTTAAACATTAGCCAACTGAATATTACCGACGAGTCAGCTCACGGGGTTAGTGGAAAGGCAGGCGATAACCCAGAAACGGAAAGGAGGGATAGGCCCAAAGGTGGGCTCTGCAGGGCAGGCGAGTGTATTGCCCAGCGGAGGTGGGGGTGCGCTAGCGGACGTCGGAGCTGTCCGGAAGTTTTTGGGGCTCTGTACTTAGGGAGGCGTAGGTAATAAATTGAAATGAGGGGGTGGTGACCATCGAGGGGCGCCGAGAGGATTGCGGAATACGGGGGCTCCGAGGTTAGTGAGGGAGGAGTGGAGTTGGAACGGAGGGATCGGAGGGACCGGAAGTCGATGGCCGGGGATGGATATGACAGGATCTACGCTGCTATCATTCCCCCAAGCTGGGGCCGTGACCTGAGAGCCACCACGACCCCCTCGCAGTGGATGGCCCAAGAGGCCCGCGACCCGGAGGCTGAGCCTGCGTCGTTTGAGACGCTAGTACCAGAGCACTACCAGGACTTCCGGGATGTGTTCTCCAAAGAGGCCTTTGACCAATTGCCCCCCCGGAAGCCCTGGGACCACGCTATAGACCTGGTACCGGATGCCAAACTGCCCAGGGGGAAGACCTTCCCACTCTTGCGCCCGGAACAGAAAGAACTGGACGAGTTCCTACGCGAGAACCTACAGAACGGGCACATACAGCCATCCAAATCCCCCATGGGAGCACCAGTCTTCTTCGTCAAGAAGAAGGACGGGTCCCTACGCCTGGTCCAGGACTACAGGAAGCTGAACAAGATCACGGTGAAGAACTCGTACCCGCTCCCCCTCATCTCAGACGTCCTCGCCTGCCTCTGCAACGCCAAATACTTCTCAGCCTTGGACCTACGCTGGGGGTTTAACAACGTCCGGATCAAGGACGGAGACGAGTGGAAGGCGGCATTCGCGACCAACCGGGGGCTGTTCGAGCCCATGGTGATGTTCTTCGGCCTGTGTAACTCCCCGGCAACCTTCCAGACCATGATGAACGACATCCTGAGGGATTTCATCGACCGGGAGGTTGTCATCTGTTACATGGACGACATCCTGATCTTCACGGCCACCCTGGAGGAACATCGAAGGGTCGTCCGAGAAGTCCTAGAGACGCTGAGGAGAAGGAGGCTCTTCCTCAAGCCAGAGAAGTGTAAGTTTGAGCGAACCCGGATCGAGTACCTGGGCCTCGTTATCTCGGAGGGTAACGTTGCGATGGACCCGGTGAAGATCCAGGGTGTCCTCGACTGGCCCCCCCCAACCAAGGTGAAAGAAGTACAATCCTTCCTAGGATTCGTAAACTTCTATCGCTGGTTCATCAGAGACTTCTCTGAGAAGGCCCGCCCCCTTCACAGGCTGACCCAGAAGACCCAAACCTGGAACTGGGGCCCGGATGAAGACGATGCCTTCCGTGCCCTCAAGGAAGCCGTCACCACAGCCCCTGTCCTCTCTTTCCCTACCGACCACGGCCGCTTCAGGCTCGAGTGCGATGCATCCAACTTTGCAACCGGCGCGGTCCTCTCCCAGCTCCAACCAGATGGAGAGTTCCACCCGGTAGCATTCATGTCCAAAAGTTTCACGGATGTAGAGTGCAACTACGAAGTGTATGATAAAGAGATGCTTGCAATCGTCCGAGCCCTCGAGGAATGGCGACACTTTGTGGAAGGTGCTGAGGAGAAAGTCGAGATCTACACCGACCACCGTAACCTGGGCTACTTCCGGACGGCCCAGAGGTTAAATCGACGTCAGGCCAGATGGTCCCTTTTCCTCTCCTGCTTCCATTTCACCCTCGTCCACCGCCCAGGGAAGCTCATGGGGAAACCAGATGCACTCTCCCACTGTGCTGACCACCCAAAGGGAAGGGACGACAATGAGGGGCTGACCCTCCTCCAACCGGCCTGGTTCGAGGCCCGTGGGACGGAAGCAGTCTCAGTGGAAGGTGAGGAGGCGGATATCCTAGAGAGGGTACGAGGAGTGAGAGATCATGATGAACAGGTGGTAAAGGCCATGAGGGAACTGGGAGAAGGAACGTTGAGGTCGGACAAGTGGGAGAGACAGGGAGAGTTGGTCCTCTACCGAGGCAGGGTGTACGTTCCAAAAGACCCACAACTCCGCCACGATCTGGTACGGCTACACCATGATGCGCGGGCGACGGGACATCCAGGGCGATGGAAAACCCTAGAGCTCGTCTCCCACGACTACTGGTGGCCTCGGATGGCAGAATATGTCGGGCGATACGTACGTGGATGCGACACCTGTAACCACGTCAAACCCTTCCCCGCATGGAAGGTTGGGAAGCTCACCCCAAATAAAGTTCCCACCCACCGTTGGCAGGTGATCTCGGTAGACATGGTGGGAGAGCTCCCAGAGTCGAAAGGTTATAACGCCATCCTAGTTGTAGTGGACCGTCTGTCCAAATGCATCCACGCGATCCCCACCGTGACATCCGTGGACTCGGCTGGTATCGCCCGGCTCTTCCTAGAGCACGTCTGGAAGCACCACGGGCTCCCGGAAGAGATCCTTAGCGACAGAGGGAGCGCCTTCGTCTCGCGCTTCTCGAAAGAACTTGCAGATCTCCTGGGGGTCAAGCTAACCCCTTCAACACCCTACCACCCCCAGACTGACGGACAGACAGAGCGGGTTAACCAGGAAATCGAGGCCTATCTTCGGGTGTTCGTCAACCACCGCCAGGACGACTGGGCGGACTGGCTCCCACTGGCAGAATTTGCCTACAACAACTGTGTCCACTCGTCCACCCGTCGAACCCCCTTTGAGCTTGACACCGGGCAGCACCCCAGGATGGGGACGGAGCCCACATGTACGTCCGAGGTAGAAGCCGCCGACGCCTTCTCGTCCAGGATGATGAAGATGCAGGAAGAGGCGAAGGCAGCCCTGGAGCACGCAGTGGACGAGATGGCCCGCTACTATGACCGAGGTCGAGAGACAGCCCCCAAGTACCAGGAGGGTGACCGAGTCTGGCTCAGCGCCCAAAACTATACGACTGACCGCCCGACCAAGAAGCTAGACCATAAGTGGCTAGGCCCCTTCAAAGTTGTCAAGGTCGTCTCCCCGGCTGCTGTCAAGCTCCAGCTCACCGCACAGCAAAAGGGAATTCACCCAGTCGTATCTGTGACGAACGTAAGACCCTACCGCCCAGACAAGATCGCAGAACGACCCCCCGACCCCCGCCCGGGCCCAGAACTCGTAGATGGAGAGGAGGAATATGAAGTGGAAAAAATACTGGACTCTAAGTGGTTACGCCGGAAGCTCTGGTATTTAGTAAAGTTCGCGGGTTGGCCGAACTCAGAGAATGAATGGCTCCCCCGAGACCAACTAATCCATGCCCCTGACTGGATCGAGGAGTTCCACCAAACACACCCCCACGCCCCAGGAAGGGAGAGAACGAACCCCCTGGCCGCTTCGAGGCGAAGCGGCTTAAGGAGGGGGTGATGTCAGGGCACACCCGCCTGACCCAGGCCCACCCGGGCCCACCCGGCCACACCACACCCGCTCCCCACTGTCTATCCCCCTCCCCCCTCCTTCCTCCCTCTCCTCCCCTTTCTTTTCCCTCTTCTTTCCCCTTTCTTTATTTCATTCTTCTCATCTTCCTCTTCCTGTTTATTTCTTTCTATCTACACGGACCACCTTCCTTTGTATCGATGTACTATTGACCCATCCGGCCCACACACCCCGGACGGCTTCCCACTGTGCCCAGCACGCGCGCATGTAGCGGACGCTGTAACGGGTCTATCGCCTAGACTCGAGACAGAGAGAAGGGGGAGGGTGGTAGTGTGCACGGGTGTGGTTCGTTGGGCCGGGTTTTGGTCCGTGGGTGCTACTGAGTCTGCAAAAACCTCAAACAAACACTCACCTACGTCTCTCTTGGACATCAAGGCTGAGTAGTATGATGAGAGGGGTCTTAGACGTTATCAACTAGCTCAATGGGGGCGTTAGGGTCGTGGATGGTGTCTTTGCCACTTGGATGCAACTTCTGCTTGTCCCTTCACGGGTCTATTCAATACTAACTTGTTATGTACAAGCTGTTATCTAGTTTATATATGTTGGAAATGGAATGAATGGGCTGGGGAAATGTAAACGGGCCGTTAGGCAACCGTAAATGATGAATATCCAATTGGGAACAAAGAAACAATAAAAGAAATATGAGTGAATGGGGAAAATGTGACAACGGGTCCGAAATGGGAATTGTGAAGATTAACTCCGCAACAGTTCGCCACAGCACCCGCCTATCCTCCCGTCAGCAACCTCCTCGTCTCCAGCTTTCCAACGAGCCCTTATTCGTCCCAATTGGTGCAGTGGTTCTTGAGATGTGGAGAGGGGGTGAAATTGGCGGCGTGGTTGGGCGTGGGAATTTTGCTTGGGGTTGTCGGGAATGATGGGGAAAATAAGGAAAAATAAGGAATGAGTGTATGGAGTGTTGGATAGTGATAGAATGAACATCGGGAGCGTCAGAGGGTATGTGGTATATGTTGGTGGCCAAATTCCGCAGAATCCGACTTTTTGCGGTACACGGAGTTGTCCCCACAACAACGCTCTCGGGATCCCCCACGGGGACACCCGGATGCCTGCGGCTGCCTCCGAGGATGACGTGGCACCTGTCATGTGACTCAAGCCGCATGTACATAAATGTACCTGAAGTGGGAACCAAAGAAGTAACCTTCTTCTCACATTCTCCACTTCAATCTGAGTGGCCAGGGACCACTGTCCTGGATCGGGCCCGCCAGTACGCACGCCCGCTCCACACCCCGTGACGGCCTCAGTGCCGGATATTACCCCTGGGCCCTCTCGACCCCGGACGCGTCCCTGACACACATGTACCTAATCCCGCTCCCCTGATTGCCGCACGTGCTGCACACACTCCTCCCTACTGAGCGGCCACCTCCGGGATCTCCTGCAGAGACACCTGGGGAGACGCGGCTGTGTGCGGAGATGACGTGGCTTCTCCCACGTGACCCTGACTGCATGTATATAATAGCGCCTGGGGTGGGAACAGAAGAAGCAGCCTTCTTCTCAACTTCCCACTTCAGGTAAGTACCATAGCTTTTCCCTTTCTAATGATAATTCAACTTCCCACTTCAGCCTAAGTGGTCGGGGATGCTCACCCCGCGACGGGACTGCCGCTACACATAGCCGATACCTGTCCCACCAAGTCCCTCGTGCCGGGACCTCGCCACTTTCGGAGCTGTCCCTGACAAAGTGAGGGTGTGTGGCGTATCCAGTGGCATGGTACCCACATGGAGTACTTGGTGTCGGATGTGTCTGTGCTTACACAGGTAAGAGTGTCAGGGACAGCTCCGAAAGTGGCGAGGTCCCGGTGTGCAGGACTCGGTGGGACGAATAGCAGCTGTGTGTAGTGGTGATCCCATTGTGGGGTGAGCATCCCTGACCACTTAGTCTGAAGTGGGAATGTGAGAAGAAGGCTACTTCTTTGGTTCCCACTCCAGCTGTTATTATATACATGTGGGATCGATCACGTGGGGTGCACCACATCACCCTCGCACACAGCCATGGCTCTCTGGGTGCCTCTGCAGGAGATCCTGAGAGGGCCCGCTGTGGGTGTGGGGCGAGTGCGGCAGCGGTGGTGGCAATATAGGGATGGTAAGATACAGGAGGGGAAATGGGCATGTGCGCCGGTGATACATTGAGCAGCGGGAAAGGTGGTCCATGTAAGAGAGAGAAAGAAAGAAAGGAAGAAAAGGAGGAAAGGAGAAAGGAAGAGGGAGAGGAGGGAGAAGCGGTGCAGAGCGGGGAAGCGGAGTGGGGGTCGGGCAGGGTGTGTCAGGGCATGCCCTGACATCACCCCCTCCTTAAGCCGCTTCGCCTCGAAGTGGCTGGGCAGTCTTCTCTTTCTCTCCCTGGGGCATGGGGGTGCATCTGATGGAAGTCTTCCACTAGGTTGGAGGCATGGGTTAGGTGGTCGCATGCGAGCCACTGGTTCTCTGAGTTTGGCCAGTCAGTATACTTTACCAAGTACCAGAGTTTCTGGTGCTGCCATCTGGAGTCCAGAATTTTTTCAACCTCGTACTCTTCTTCCCCATCTATGAGGTCTGGGCCCAGGCATGGGTCGGTGGGGCGTTCCACGATTTCATCAGGGCGGTGCGGTCTGATGTTCGTCACGGACACGACTGGGTGGATCCCCTTCTGTCATGCAGTGAGTTGGAGTTTGACAGTGGTGGGGGAGATGACTTTGGTGATCTCGAAGGGGCCAATCCACTTGTGGTCTAGCTTCTTGGTCGAACGGTCAGTTGTGTAGTTCTGGGTGCTAAGCCAGACCTGGTCACCTTCTCAGTATGTAGGGGCTGCCTTGCGATTGCGGTCATAGTAGCAGGCCATCTCGTCTGCCGCATGCTCCAGTGCTGCCTTTGCCTCCTCTTGCATTTTCATCATTCTTGAGGAGAACACATCTGTGGCTTCCACCTTGGATGTGCGCATGGGCTCTGTCCCCATCCTGGGGTGTTGCCCAGTGTCGAGCTCGAAGGGGGTTTGGTGGGTAGTGGAGTGGACACGGTTGTTGTAGGCGAACTCCGCTAGCGGGAGCCAGTCTGCCCAGTCATCTTGGCGGTGGTTGACGAACACTCGAAGGTAGGCTTCTATCTCTTGGTTTACCCGCTCGGTTTGTCCATCCGTCTGTGGGTGGTAGGGTGTCGAGGGGGTGAGCTTGACTCCAAGGAGGTCTGTGAGTCCCTTCGAGAAGCAGGAGATGAAGGCACTTCCTCTATCGCTGAGGATCTCTTCAGGTAGGCCATGGTGTCTCCAGACGTGTTCAAGGAAGAGCCATGCGATTCCTGCTGAATCCACCGTCATCACCATAGGGACCGCATGGATGCGCTTGGATAGGCAGTCCACTATGACGAGAATGGCGTTGTATCCCTTCGACTCGGGAAGCTCCCTTACCATGTCGACAGAGATCACTTGCCAGCAGCATGCAGGGACTTTGTTTGGGATGAGCTTTCCGACCTTACAGGAGGGGAAGGACTTGACGTGGTTGCAGGTGTCGCACCTGTGCACATACCGTCCTACATACTCCGCCATCTGGGGCCACCAGTAGTCATGGGAGACGAGTTCCAGGGTCTTCCATCGCCCTGGGTGCCCTGTCGCCCGCACATCGTGGTGTAGCTGCACCAGGTCATGGCAGAGCTGTGGGTCCTTGGGGACATATATTCTTCCCCTGTATAGGACTAGCTCCCCCTGTTTCTCCCATTCATCTGACCTAACCGTCCCCTCTCTGAGTTCTCGCATCGCCTTCACCACGCTCTCATCCAGATCCCTTGCTCTGCGGATCCTCTTGAGGATAGTCATCTCTTCTCCTTCTATGGAGATCGCCTCCGTTGCACAGGTTTCGAACCAAGTTGGTTGGAGGAGTGTCAGCCCCTCATTGTTGTCCTTACCTCTCAGGTGGTCAGTGCAGTGTGAGAGTGCATCAGGTTTCCCCATGAGCTTTCCTGGGTGGTGGATGAGGGTAAAGTGGAACTGAGAGAGGAAGAGCGACCACTGTGCTTGGCACCGGTTCAGGCGCTGTGTGGTGTGGAAGTACCCTAGATTGCGGTGGTCGGTGTAGACATTAACCTTCTCCTCTGCTCCTTGCAGAAAATGCCGCCATTCCTCGAGGGTGCGCACTATCGTGAGCATCTCCTTGTCATACACTTCATAGTTGCGTTCCATGTCTGTGAAGCTTTTTGACATAAAAGCTACTGGGTGGAATTCTCCATCTGTCTGGAGCTGAGAGAGGATGGCGCCGGTTGCGAAGTTGGAAGCGTTGCACTCGAGCTTGAAGTGGCCTGTGTCAGTGGGGAAGGCGAGGATGGGGCAGAGGTGACGGTGTCTTTGAGGGCGCGGAACATGCGGTCCTCATCTGGTCCCCAGGCCCAAGTCTTTGTCTTGCGGGTTAATGCATGGAGGGGGCGGGCTATCTCTAAGAAATCCTTGATGAACCGGCAGTAGAAGTTGATGAACCCCAGGAAGGACTGCACCTCTTTGACCTTAGTTGGGGTTGGCCAGTCGAGGACTCCACAGATCTTCACGGGATCCATCACGACGCTGCCCTCGGTGATGATGAGGCCGAGGTATTTGATTTGGGTCCGCTTGAACTTGCACTTCTCCAGCTTCAAGAAGAGCTTCCTTCTTTGCAGCATTTCCAAAACCTTGTGGACGACCTTCCGGTGTTCTTCCAGGGTAGTGGTGAAGATCAGGATGTCATCCATGTAACAGATGACAACCTCCCGGTTGATGAAGTCTCGGAGTATGTCGTTCATCATGGTCTGGAACGTTGCTGGGGAGTTGCATAGGCCAAAGAACATGATGGTAGGCTCGAACAGCCCCCGGTTGGTTGAGAATGCCGCTTTCCATTCAATGCCGTCCTTGATGTGGACGTTATTGAACCCCCAGTGGAGGTCTAGCGCCAAGAAGTACTTGGCGTTTCGGAGGCATGCAAGGACATCCGAGATGAGGGGGAGGGGGTATGAGTTCTTCACCGTGATCTCATTGAGCTTGCGATAGTCCTGGACCAGGCATAACGACCCATCCTTCTTCTTGACGAAGAAGACTGGTGCCCCCATTGGGGACTTGGATGGCCATATGCGTCCATTCCACAGGTTTTCATGGAGGAACTCGTCTAGTTCCTTCTGTTCTGGCCTTGACAG
The DNA here is from genome assembly GCF_015039405.1 of Cantharellus anzutake. NCBI lineage: Eukaryota > Fungi > Basidiomycota > Agaricomycetes > Cantharellales > Hydnaceae > Cantharellus > Cantharellus anzutake. Next base: position 65,234 of record NW_024067132.1, on the reverse strand, counting down.
GGGGAGGGTCCTCCCTCTCGGGAGTTTGGTCTCTGGTGCCAGGTCTATTGCATGGTCCCAGGGCTTCTGCAGAGGTAGCTGGTCGAAAGCCTCCTTTGAGAATACATCTCGGAAGTCCTGGTACTGCTCTGGCACCAGTGCCTCAAACTGTACAGGTTCTGCCTCTGGCTTGTGGGCCTCGTGGGCCATCCACTGTGATGGGGTCGTGGTTGCTCTTAGCTCATGTCCCCACCCCAGGGGGATGATAGCAGCATAGATCCCATCCCCAGGCTCTATCACAGGGTCTGAGTCGGCTCGCACTCCTATTGTCAGGGATGGCTCGAGGAAGGCTGAGGTAGCGGCATAGCGCTCAGCGCTAGCGGCCCGGACGGCGGTGGGGCGGTGAGACCGTATAGTGGGCAGCCCTTACTCGGGCTTACGTCCCTGTGTGGCTTCTTAGGCTGAAGTGGGAAATGTATTGTTATTAGGGTGGGAAGCCAGACTAAACTAGGGTACTTGCCTGAAGCGGGAAATGAGAAGAAGGTTACTTCTTCGGTCCTGCTTCGGCTTAGTTTATATACATGTGTGAATGGGTCACGTGGAGGTGCCACGTCACCCTCGGACGAAGCCGGGTTACCACGGGTGGCTCCGCAGTCAATCCTGAGTGTTGGAGGGGAAGTACAAGTAGGAGTGCGCAGTGCGTCTGGCATTGCGGTGCCCCTACGGGGTGCTCAGCATCGGATGCATCCATGCTACAAGGGTAGGAAAGAAAGAGAGGTCGTCTGTATAAAGATAGAAAAAGAGAAGAAGGAAAGAAGAGAGAATGAGAGGATGAGACAAAGGAAAAGGTGGTGGTGGCGGCTGTCATATCCATACAATCCCGACCTCCGCTCCGGGCTCCCGGAACTCCGAACTCCGACTTCTGGAGCCCTACTTCCCTTCCGTCACCTTCTCCTTGCCGACTCCCAAGAGGTTATCCCACCTCCGGCTCAGACACCACCTTCGGTCCGACTCCGGAACATTCCGGGTCCGACCCCAACCTCGACACCTTCCAGACAAGTAGGCAAAACCTATGCTCCCGACTCCGGACCTCCGCTCCGGTATCCCGTTCACGTCTCGTCTCTGGAACCTCCGGTCTTAGCTCCGACCTCGGACTTTGACCCCACCTCCGCTTATACCCATTGTATTGGTTAGCTCATTCCATTTAATTACCTTTGCCAATATTCCGGAGTTTAACCTCCGAGTTCGGACTTTCCGGACTTACTCCGGACCTTGCAACTATTGCATTGTCCATTTCAATTCCGCTATTCTCCCTCATTCCTATTTGGGCTGCTGCTTCCTTCTATTCAGTCAGCTAGCCATTCCCGACTCCCATCCTCTTTCCTTCCTCCTTGGGCCTTGGCCCTTCATTCCTCCTTTGGGAAACACCATTGAGTGAAACACTTGACCCTCGGTGTTGTTCCTCTTTCCATCTCCCTTTGTCTCCTTTTGTCCTACCCTTGTTCCTTTTGATTCCGGACCCCTCCTTATATACAATGTACCTAGTAACTTGTAACCTCAGTCCGAAATCGACATGAATTCCCCCAAGAGACTTTCCCTCTGCTAGATCCGAAATTAGGGACCCCCAGGACAACCAGCAATGGCACAGCGCTCCACCTGAGTCGCTGAGGCCGAGGTCCTTCCATGCTAAGTCTCCGATTCCATTCCGGAGTCATCCGAATCCGCACGTTCTAACAGCGGCGGCAGCGTGCCCTGACACCTATCGACTGGCAGGATGTTGGGCAGTGGGACATGGTGACTTTCTGTTGTGTCCAGTCCACTTCCGGGTTGTGGTGTAGCAGCCACAAGTGTCCAATAATGAGGGACTGCCTCCCAAGGTTCGCAACGGCGAAGCGGGCCTGCTCCATGTGTTGCCCAAATGTCAAGAGGGCCTCTAGCTCCTCGGTTATGGCTCCATTCTCATTCAGGGTTCCATCGACGTTGCGGATGGGCTGGGGAAGTGGGGTTGTCTCGAGCCCGTGTTTTCTGACAAACTCGGGGCTCACAAAGTTCCCTGTAGCTCCGGAATCTAGGAGCACCGACATGGAGATGCTGGCGAGGGACGTTAAGGCAGTCAGCTTCACGGCGAGGTTGAGGGATCTGGGAGGGTGCTGTCATATCCCGGAATCCCGACCCCATGCACTCCCACCACACCACACCTTCCTAACAACTTCACCATCCCCTACACCATGCCTCCCCACTCCCCAAGTCACCTTCCCTCCTGATTGTCTCAGCTCCGGTCTGGTTGCGGCACACCGAACCTTGGCCACTCCCATCCCGGAAGCTCGGTCCCAAGTCGGAACATTCGGAGACCCCGGATTCGCTCCGATATCCCGACGGACCTCCAACATCCTGTGACATACCCTTAAATCATTCCTCTACCCATTTCATTTATTTGAGTCACCCAACATCCTTCGGATACGCAACTCCGCTTTCGGAGTTACCCGCATCCTTCGGTGATCTCACCCATGTCATCACTTATTAGTCACCTTCCATTCTTAGCACGACTATCTTCTTCTTATCATTCAGTTGGCTAACCTGTCACGGCTGTGCATTCTGGCCTGTTCCCTGCCCATCCCGATGCCGCCCAAGCCCATTACCGCTATGCGAGCGTGAGCGCGAGCCCCGACCTCAGCCCTATCCTTCATGAGGACTCCCTGCTCACTCCCCCGCTTGCCCCTAGGCTCCCCTGCACCTGGCCGACTTCCCCACAGCCACACCAACCTTCCTGCCCTGAGTCCGCCTCCGGCACCGTGCCCAGCGCAACTCCTCTACCCCGCCCACTTGGCCCCTACAGGGCCGCTACCATTCCCGCGCCCGACTCTGGCCCAACTCCGAGTCCAGCGCCACTATGATACCATCGCCACTATCGCGGCCCTACGCTCCCTATCTGTTATTGTTTGTTTTGACCCTCGGTCATTGCTGGCCACTGTGCGGCCAACCCCGCTCCTTATTCATGTTTGCTTCCGGACCCTTCGGCCTTCGGCCCGGGTCCGCTTCCATTCATTCCTTCCTCCTATATATATCCTGTATACTACATTATAGTACCTTAGCTCTAATATCGATGTAACCATGACCCCTAAGTCCTGACCCCAACAAGGCAACCCCAGTAAGTCTTAAATGAGGGCCAAGAGACAGCTAGGGGGCACAGCACTCCCTTTAGAGTTGCTGAGGCCAAATGCCCTACCCTCGGGCCTTGTTTGCGGCATCACAGCCATCACGGCCTATAGTGGCCCGCAATGGCAACCTTCGGTGCCGACCCCGGACCAGTGTCTAACATAACCCCCCCTTACCCATTTCTCGTTCCCATTCATTTTCCGGCCTCTTACTCCGCCCTCCTTGGTCCGACACCTCGGTTCCCTGTTAAAGATATCGTTCGGGACCTTTCGGTACCTCTCGGTATCATTCGGCACCTTTCGGTGTTGTCCCATTTGTCATTTCGGACTTTGACTAAGTCCTTCCCATTCTCCTTTATAAATACCCGTAGATTAGAACCTGTAGTTCCTCAGTTCTAATCTCAACTAAAATGCCACCCAAAGTCCCTCTGAGTGAATCCCATTCCCATTCTACAAGATACCTCAGACATAAGAAATACAAGGACTAACTGAGACGTAACGGAGGCACAGCGCTCCCTCCGAGTCACTGAGGCCGCGTCCTTCTTAGAGCCTCTTGTACCATCCAGCAGAACCGGGCCCCCTGAGAAGCTTCGGTCCACTACCGGAGCTCTCGGACCCCCCTCTAGTTGAGCCCCACCTGCATTCGGACTCACGCATTTACCCCTACGATCCAGGTTTTTGACAGGTGCTTGGACAACACATAGATGGCAGGTGGCAGGACCGCTACCTCCGACACCGTTTCTGGGGCTTCTCTGCCCTTGCTGGTTGAGGACGCATTTTCCTCTTCTTCTTGGCGATGACTCAGTGGAATTTAGATATCGGTGCTGGGTTAGGCACCTCTCGGTATCTACACGAGCTAGTAAGATAGACGACTTTCATACCTCGGTACTATTCCGGGATTTGCCGAGTGTGGCAGTGCAAGGTCATGAGCGGTCAATATTCCTGGTCAGGTTACTTACTTATGATGAACGGAAATTTGAAGAGATTTGAGTGTGCTAGCAAAGCAGGCAACTCATTCTCAAGCTATTATGCCAAAGGGAACTGAGGGAAAAGGGGAATTGAAGGAACGGAATCTCCCATATAGCCGGGCGTGGATAAGTCCGAAAAAAAATAGAGTAGCACTCATCCAGCTGTGGGAGCGTGGCAGCAAAACTCACCCAGCCATGCTGGTACACTGTTTTCCAACAAAATTTGCTATCAATTTAGGCCATTTCTACTTTTATATTAATATTTACATGCTTTTAATAGTCGAAAATGAATGGACACCCCCTTGGCTAGGTGGCACTATACCTTCTTGGTGTCATATCCATACAATCCCGACCTCCGCTCCGGGCTCCCGGAACTCCGAACCTGACTTCCGGAGCCCTACTTCCCTTCCGTCACCTTCTCCTTGCCGACTCCCAAAAGGTTATCCCACCTCCGGCTCGGACACCACCTTCGGTCCGACTCCGGAACATTCCGGGTCCGACCCCAACCTCGACACCTTCCAGACGAGTACACAACACCTATGTCCCCGACTCCGGACCTCCGCTCCGGAATCCCGTTGGCGTCTCTGTCTCCGGAACCTCCGGTCTTAGCTCCGACCTCGGACTTTGACCCCACCTCCGCTTATACCCATTGTATTGGTTAGCTCATTCCATTTAATTACCTTTGCCAATATTCCGGAGTTTAACCTCCGAGTTCGGACTTTCCGGACTTACTCCGGACCTTGCAACTATTGCATTGTCCATTTCAATTCCGCTATTCTCCCTCATTCCTATTTGGGCTGCTGCTTCCTTTCTATTCAGTCAGCTAGCCATTCCCGACTCCCATCCTCCTTCCTTCCTTCTTGGGCCTTGGCCCTTCATTCCTCCTTTGGGAAACACCATTGAGTCAAACACTTGACCCTCGGTGTTGCTCCTCTTTCCATCTCCCTTTGTCTCCTTTCGTCTTACCCTTGTTCCTTTTGATTCCGGACCCCTCCTTATATACAATGTACCTAGTAACTTGTAACCTCAGTCCGAAATCAACTTGAATTCCCCCAAGAGACTTTCCCTCTGCTAGATCCGAAATTAGGGACCCCTAGGACAACCAGCAATGGCACAGCGCTCCGCATGAGTCGCTGAGGCCAAGGTCCTTCCATGATAAGTCTCCGATTCCATTCCGGAGTCGTCCGAATCCCCACGTTCTAACACTTGGAGTAGTCTCCGAGGTTATTAGGCAGTGCTTTCTGTGTACTGGCACTTGGGAGGGAAAGGGTATAATATGAATGGTTTCCTTTTCTGTACTTGGCAAGAGCCATAATTCAATTTTACTCTATCCATGTGAGTCAAACTTGAAACCGATTTTTTTTTTTAATTGGATTGTAGTCAGTGTTAAAAGAGACATTGATTCCAACGTCGTAAAGTTGTCAGGGATGTGTCCGGGGTCCAGGCGGTCCAGGCATAGCGTCCGGTGCTAAGGACCTCACAGGGGGTAGATTGGGCGTGCGTACTGGCAGGCCCGATGCGGGACAGCGATCCCTGGCCACTTAGACTGAAGTGGGAATGTTGAGAAGAAGGTTACTTCTTCGGTTCCCACAGGTGTGTTTATATACATGCAGCTTGGGTCACATGAGGTCCACCACATCACCCTGCATACAGCCACGGTCACCCGGGTGTCCCCATGGGGGGTCCTGAGGGCGTATGCTGCATGCACGTGCACTAGGTTGTACCCTGGAGCCGTCCGGGGCTAGGCATGTCATGTGCGCGTCGTGGGGCAGGTCAATAATACATAGATATAAGGGAAAGGTCGTCCGTGTGAAATAGAAATAGAAATAGGAATAGAAATAGAAGTGGAAGATGGATAGAGGGGGAAGGGATATGAAGGAAGGGTGCGGGGTGAGAGAAGGGGTACCGGGTGAGGTGGGCCCAGGTGGAGGCGGGTCAGGTGGGTGTGCCCTGACAAAAGTATTTTGGGATTTATTTGGCAATAACAAAGAATTTTAAAATTCCGAAACCAGGGAGCTACAAAACTACACTAGTTGTACAGCTTCCTGGTGCCACATTAGCCTCAGAAGTGTTGTGGCAGAAATGAGCTGCAACGCAAATTTCGCAACAATTTGCATCTGGATAGTACCGAGGTATGAAAGTCGTCTATCTTACTATCACCTGCAGGTGGCCGGGGTGTGTCCCTCACCGGTCACCATCCTGAAAATCCTCCTGGGCCTCTGCCTCCTGCCTTTCTCCCTCTGTCTCTGGTTCATCCACCAGCTGTCTCCTCAGCCCCTCCATGAGTGCTCTGAGGTCTTCGGGGTGCATCCGTCTGGCTCGGCGGGTTTTTGGTTGCAGGCAATCCCACGCGATGTGCCCTGGTGCATTGCAATTGTAACACAGCCTGTTTCGCCTCTGTGTTAGAACATGCGGATTCGGACGACTCCGGAATGGAATCGGAGACTTAGCATGGAAGGACCTCGGCCTCAGCGACTCAGGTGGAGCACTGTGCCATTGCTGGTTGTCCTGGGGGTCCCTAATTTCGGATCTAGCAGAGGGAAAGTCTCTTGGGGGAATTCATGTCGATTTCGGACTGAGGTTACAAGTTACTAGGTACATTGTATATAAGGAGGGGTCCGGAATCAAAAGGAACAAGGGTAAGACGAAAGGAGACAAAGGGAGATGGAAAGAGGAACAACACCAAGGGTCAAGTGTTTGACTCAATGGTGTTTCCCAAAGGAGGAATGAAGGGCCAAGGCCCAAGGAGGAAGGAAGGAGGATGGGAGTCGGGAATGGCTAGCTGACTGAATAGAAGGGAAGCAGCAGCCCAAATAGGAATGAGGGAGAATAGCGGAATTGAAATGGACAATGCAATAGTTGCAAGGTCCGGAGTAAGTCCGGAAAGTCCGAACTCGGAGGTTAAACTCCGGAATATTGGCAAAGGTAATTAAATGGAATGAGCTAACCAATACAGTGGGTATAAGCGGAGGTGGGGTCAAAGTCCGAGGTCGGAGCTAAGACCGGAGGTTCCGGAGACGAGACGTGAACGGGATACCGGAGCAGAGGTCCGGAGTCGGGAGCATAGGTTTTGTGTACTCGTCTGGAAGGTGTCGAGGTTGGGGTCGGACCCGGAATGTTCCGGAGTCGGACTGAAGGTGGTGTCCGAGCCGGAGGTGGGATAACCTCTTGGGAGTCGGCAAGGAGAAGGTGATGGAAGGGAAGTAGGGCTCCAGAAGTCGGAGTTCGGAGTTCCGGGAGCCCGGAGCAGAGGTCGGGATTGTATGGATATGACACTCTGGTCAATCCTCGAGCGGTCAAGGTCCATGGGTTGTGGCCCTGCTCCTGCCACAGGGTGGGGGGCGGGGGGCTGGGGTGTGGTGGCAGCAGGTAGGGGGTGTGGCTGCAGGAGAGTGGTAGGGAGTGGGGGCCTGGCAGGGGCTAAGCGGGGTTGCATCGCCTGGAAACGCTGCCACTGGTTGTTGAGGAGGGTGTCAGGGCATGCCCCAACACGCCCTGCCTGATCCCTGCTCCGCTTCCCCACTCTGCACCGCTTCTCCCTTCTCCCTCTTCCTTTCTCCTGTTCTCCTTTCCTCCTTTCCTTCTTTCTCTCTTTCTCTCTCTCTCTCACATGGACCACCTTTCCCACTGCTCAATGTATCACCAGCGCGCATGCCCATTTCCCCTCCTGTATCTTACCGTCCCTATATCGCCGCCACCACTGCCGCACTTGCCCTGCACCCACAGTGGGCCCTCTCAGGATCTCCCGGCTCTGCAAGAGCATTTACTGCCTCTGCCCCATGCCAACAACCTGGGCTGAGTGGAAATGCAAGGCCACCCCCTGTCAGGGACAGCTCCGAAAGCGGCGAGGTCCCAGTGCATGGGACTCGGTGGGACGAATAGCAGCTGTGCATAGTGGCGATCCCATCACAGGGTGAGCATCCCCGACCACTTAGTCTGAAGTGGGAATGTGAGTTATCATTAAAAGGGAAGGCTACACTACTTGCCTGAAGTGGGAATGTGAGAAGAAGGCTACTTCTTCGGTTCCCACTCCAGCTGTTATTATATACATGCGGGATCGATCACGTGGGGCGCACCATGTCACCCTCGCACACAGCCACGGCTCTCCGGGTGCCTCTGCGGGAGATCCTGCATCAGCAAACCTGGATGCGGAGGCCTGAGAGCTCATTGTTAAAAACCCGGGGTTGTGGGAGAGGGGATAAATGCGTGAGTCCGAATGCAGGTGGGGCTCAACTAGAGGGGGGTCCGAGGGCTCCAGTAGTGAACCGAAGCTTCTCAGGGAGCCCGGTTCTGCTGGATGGTACAAGAGGCTCTAAGAAGGACGCGGCCTCAGCGACTCGGAGGGAGTGCTGTGCCTCCGTTACGTCTCAGTTAGTCCTTGTATTTCTTATGTCTGAGGTGTCTTGTAGAACAGGGACAGGATTCACTCAGAGGGACTTTGGGTGGCATTTTTGTCGAGATTAGAACTGAGGAACTACAGGTTCTAATCTACGTGTATTTATAAAGGAGGATGGGGAGGACTTTAGTCAAAGCCCGAAATGACAAAATGGGGAAAACACCGAAAGGTACCGAATGATACCGAGAGGCACCGAAAGGTTCCGAACGATATCTAAAATGGGGAACCGAGGTGTCGGGCCAAGGAGGGCGGAGTTGGAGGCCGGAAAATGAATGGGGAAGACAAATGGGTAAAGGGGGTTAGCCGACTGAATGATAGTAAGAAGGTAGTCGTGCTAAGAATGGAAGATGACTAATAAGTGATAACGTGAGGGAGATCACCGAAGGATGCAGGTAGCTCCGAAAGCGGAGTTGCATATCCGAAGGATGTTGGGTGACTCCAATAAATGAAGTGGGTGGAGGAATGGTTTAAGGGCATGTCAAGGGATGTCAGAGGTCCGTCAGGATATTGGAGCAAATCCGGGGTCTCCGAATGTTCCGACTCGGGACCCAGGTTCCGGGATGGGAGTGGCCAAGGTTCGGTGTGCCGCAACCAGACCGGAGCTGAGACAGTCAGGAGGGAAGGTGACTTGGGGAGTGGGGAGGCATGGTGTAGGGGATGGTGAAGTTGTTAGGAAGGTGTGATGTGGTGGGAGTGTGCGGGGTCGGGGTTCCGGGATATGACACTCATAGAGCTCTCAGAGCTCTCAGAGTTTCAGTACTTTGAAATTGCAGGTCCCCTTCTCTCAGAGCTCCGAAAAGTAGTCAAAGCTCATAGAGCTATATTTGCACACAGGGGACTATTATCTATATGAGCTCCCTGAGTGTTTAATTTATCCAATATCAAAATTAAAATTTAAGAGCATTGACTCTGGCATCAAGCCAAGTCCCTACCATGCAGGAAACTGAACAAACTGAGCTTAACTTTCAGCCCCCAATGTGGCACTACACACCAAGGGTATATAGCCAAATTAATATATAGACCAAATTTAGGGATATACATATACAGTTAATCTGAAATTACTTAAGGAAAATGCGGGAAAATGAAGGGAGAAATGGGGGGGAAAATGAGGGGAAATTTGAGGGGGGAATGGGGGGAAATTGAGGAGGGAATTGGGGGGGGGGAATGAGGGGGGGAATGAGGGGGGGAATGAGGAGGGGAATGAAGGGAAATTTGAAGGGGGGAATGGGGGGAAATTTGGAGGGGGATTGGGGGGGAAATGAGGGGAAAATTGAAGGGGGGAAATGGGGGGGGAATGAGGGGAAATTTGAAGGAGGAAATTTGGAGGGGAGAATGGGGGGGAAATTGAGGGGGGGGATGAAGGGGAAAATGGGAGGAAAATGAGGGGGAACTGGGGGGTTTCTAAAAAGTCAGGGAAAATTAAGGAAAATTCAGAAAATGGGGGACTTTCTAAAAATGGAGAATCTCCAAAAAATCAGGGGAAATTAGGGGGAAAATCAGAAAATTTGGGATAAGTTAGGGAGAGATATTTCAGGAAATTAGGAATAATTGGAAAAGAAATTAAATCACTTTTTTGATAATTCAATGTGTATTCGAAAGTGCCAAAGTGGGGCAATGTAGCAATGTATGTTTCAGTGTTAGAAAAGTCTCCCACCATGTTTTGGTGAGCCAAATAACCATGGCTTTTTGACCATGGGAAATTTGGTGTCAAAGGCTTGGATGATATCTGAGAAATACATCAGCTTTTGTTTGCTTTATTGGGTGGTATTTTTAATTTACTTCATTTGGAACACTTTTTTAAAACTGATTTATACCCTACATAACATGCATGGTTACATTGCCACACTTTGGTGCTTTCCAATTCACATAGAATCATCAAAATTGGTTGAGTTTTGAGCAAGAAATGAGATGAAAGATAAAGTGCAAATTTTTGAATTTCAGAGTTTTCCTCATATTTTGTAAATAGCAATAAACAAATAAAGTGCTGATTTTAGTAAACACAAAAGGTATATGAGCTTTCAGAGCAATAACAATGGCCATTTTACACACACATATATCCATATTATCTTTGCACTACTGGTGCCAAAATAACTAAGCAGATTTCATGGAGATATGAAGACCATCCATTATTTAAAAACAAAAAGCTCTATGAGCTCTATGAGCTCAGTGAGCTCATAGAGCTCATAGAGCTTTTCAAGTAATGATGCTGGCCATTTAATATGCATTTCCAAAAATGTATATACATATTATCTTTGCACTTCTGCATCCTTAGGAGAACAAAATCATTCAAACATTTAATTTTCTCCACCCAATGTGTAGAGGGTGCACAGCAAAAAGACTCAATTTGCTCACAGAGCTCTGTGAGCTCTGAGAGCTCCCTTGTTATGGAAATGGGAATTTCCCATTTTAGACTCTTATGGGTTCTGTATCACATGATTTGTATAGTAATTAAGTTTAACCAATCAACAATTAACCAAAAACCTGCTGTGCCAACATCTGTTACACCACATGTCAAACCATCTGTGAAACTACCTGTAAAACCTAATGAACCACCTCACCTCCACTTTCCACTTTCCTGCACCAAGAACGGATGAAAATGGGTGCCTCCGGCCCCATTTTTGTAACATCCCTACCAAGTTTGCTGATGTGAGAGGGCCCACTGTGGGTGTGGGGTGAGTGCGGCGGTGGTGGCAGCAATATAGGGATGGTAAGATACAGGAGGGGAAATGGGCATGTGCGCCAGTGATACATTGAGCAGCAGGAAAGGTGGTCCATGTAAGAGAGAGAGAAAGAAAGAAAGGAAGAAAAGGAGGAAAGGAGAAAGGAAGAGGGAGAGGAGGGAGAAGCAGGGAAGCGGAGTGGGGGTCGGGTGGGGGTTGGGCGGGGCATGTCGGGGCATGCCCTGACAAAGAGGAGAGGTCGTCTGTATACAGACAGAAAGAAAGAAAGAAAGAGAGAAGAAAGGGAAAGGAAAGAGGAGGAGCGGGAGGGTGTGGCATGGAGCAGAGCAGCATGCCCTGACACAACTCTACGTAGAATGTGTGACTACTTATCCACCCAGAGTATCACATGTACCTAGTGCCTGGGGTTGACAGGTTCTTGCACAGCCTGGATCTCAAAATTTGTACAAGTCTATGTTGCTCGGCTCAGCTCAGTCTTGCTAGAAGAGAACTGAGTGGGAGGTGAGTCAAAAAATAAAAAATAAAAATCACCCCTGTCACAGCAATGCATTCCGGCCCGTTCCCCACCTGTCCTGATGCCACCCAAGCCCATCCTGCTGCATGAGCATGAGCACAAGCCCTGACCCTCATCCCTATTCTTCTTGAGGACCCCCTGCTGCCCCCACTTGCCCCTAGGCTCCCCTGCACCTGGCTGACTCCCCTCCAGCCACACCAGCCTCCCCACCCCGAGTCCACCTCTGGCACCATGCCCAGTGTGACTCCTCCTACTCTGCCTGCTTGGCCCTCATTGGGCCGCTATCATCCCTGCACCCAACTCCGGTGCTGCTACAACACCATTGCCACTATTGTGGCCCTACTGTCAGGGCATGTTGCTCCACTCCTCCTCTTTCCTTTCCCTTTCTTCTCTCTTTCTTTCTTTCTGTATACAGACAACCTCTCCTCTTACCTGTGTAAGCATGGAGACGTCCAATGCCAAGTAGTCCATGTGGGTACCACACCACCAGATACACTGCACACCCTCACTTATACCTCTCTCCTCTAACACTCAGGATTACCCGTGGAGCCACCTGCGATAGCCTGGCTCTGCCTGGGCTGACATGGCACCCCCACGTGACCTGTTCCTGCCTGTATATAAACCGAGCTGAAGCAGAATCGAAGAAGTAGCCTTCTTCTCATTACTGCTTCAGGCAAGTACCATAGTCTAGCTTAGTTTAGTTTAGCTTTTCATTCTAATAACAACCATTACTGCTTCAGCCTAAGAAGCCAGACAGGGACACAAGCCCAAGTGAGGGCCACTCACCATACATTCCCATTACTCCGCCACCGCCTGGGCCGCTAGCACCAGGGGCTACACTGCTACCCCTGCCTCTCCTGTACCATCCCTGACACCTACACTCTGTCTTGTTTACCTATTATTGTTTGTTTTGACCCATGGTCATTGCTGGCCACTATGCAGCCAACTCCATTCCATATTCATATTTGCTTCCGGACCCTTCGGCCTTCGGCCCAGGTCCGCTTCCATTCATTCATTCTCTCTAAGATAGACGACTTTCAAATCCTGGTACTATCCGGATGCAAATTATTGCAAAATTCACATTGCTGCTCATCCCCCCCTCAACACTTTTGATGCCAATGTGGCACCTGAAAGGTGTAGAGGTGATGCTGTTTTATATCTTCTCGGTTTCCAAATGTTGATATACATCATTATTATTAAATGAATTTCAATATACTTCATTACATCGGAATCCGCATCTCTTTCACTCCCTGACCAGAATCCTGCAAAAAAAAAAAGACCCCCCATTTCAAGTTTGCCGGCATGGGCAGTGTGAAACTGTATTACGGGGATTGCCGGATCCAAAAAAGGAAGCCATGCCTTTCTACCCTTTAAGTGCTGTGCTCACTCATGCCTGTACACAGGAAGCACCATCACGCAAACAATCTTGGGGAATACTCTAAGGTATGCCACTGACTAGCCAAGGCACTATCCATTCTGAGTTAGCAAAACTTTTTGGACTCAGAAAAAACTGCGCAACACCACCCCGGGCCCTAACCTCATGGCTCATGAAGACTCCAGACTTGGAAACTTTGGTATTGAGCCAGAAAGTGATAGTTGTGACAGCCAGTCTGAAGTTGAGGATGGGAATGAGGATGGACTTGGAAACTGTGACATTGAGCCAGAAAGTGACAGTGATGACAGTCAGTCCGGAGCTGAGGATTGGAATGAGGATGTCGACATCACCTATTTCGATACCCCACTAGCTGAGCGCTTGTCTAAAGCCGAAGATGTCCTTTCACATCTAATAAACAAGCGTGGTGCAATACCTGGAAACAAAGTCCATTATGCAGGGACCACAATCAATGGCACCCCAGCAGAATGCACCCGACGCTATCATGCAGCCAAGCAAAGGGCTACTAAGGAATACAAGAGGCAATCAAAAAAACTGTGTCTGATGGGAAGAAACAGACCCTACATGACTTTTTCCACCGACACCACGTATCCAACTCCCATACCCCATTTCCCTGCGACCCAATCGCCATTAGTGACACCAACATGAGTAGTGATGACACTACACAATGTAATGATCAAATCCTTGGTGATGCTGATGGCCAGGCTCTGGGTGAGCCTCCGCACTGTATGGATTCCATCAATCCTGAGTCAGATGCAACTTTTGTGTATCCAAACCCACAGCGGCTCGATGTACCTGAAGTATGCACATCAGAAACTGCAATGCCAAGTCCAACAGTGTGTGAGGAACCCCTTGCACGAACCCACGACCACCCCTGCACATTTGTCCCTGCCCCATCCTGAAAGTTAGCTGAAGAAGCTGCACAACACATCAGTGAAATCATCCGGCCCCACCGGAAAGGTGGTGGCCATAATTGTTTACAGAGGGGTTAGTTTTTTTTTCGTGGGAATATACCGTGTGAAAGTGCAATCCCACCCCCCCATGGCCACCCCGTGAGAAATGGCCACCCCATGGGATCTGTGCAACATCGGATCCAAATGTATATCTCATCCGTGCAATGTGTGTGCCACAAAATATTGTGGCAACACTTGCAGTGTTGTATGTTAATAAATACATAATAATCATAACAATCATTTAAACTATATATTTATTAACTTTGAGGGAAACTTAGGCTCTATGTAGCCTTTAACCTTATCAACATAAGAGGGATGGCTCACCCGTGATATTGTGGCTGTGCTACATACACGCGCGCAAGCTGCAGCCCTCTCTCTCCCTCTGCAACTCCTTGCTACTGGCTCTCAGGCCCTTTCTGCAAAGCCTTAAGTGCCCTGGGCTTAGGATTTTGTATAAGTAGTACTATTTGGAGCAGATCCATAGGGTTCAAAGGTCTACTGAAGTGCGACCCCTGTCCCCCAGCCCCTGTGTTAGCCCGCACAGACTGGGATCAGTTCGGCAGTTTAAGACCAGCACCTCTCATAGCCTACAAGTTGTAGGGATTCCTGGCCCCTTTTTTCCTTTTGGAAAATACGTTGAAAGAGGGCTCGCGGCTCTCTATGCCGACACAGCTCGTGGGGGACAACTCTCCCTAAACTCTACTTTCTTGACTTAACTTGCTACGTTCTCGATCCTTAACTCCGCGGTGGGTTCTCCAGGATTTCCGCAAGGTCCGGGCTCAGTGTCCACTACTCACTCGTTGTGAGCTAGATCACTGCCTGTCACGACCATGCATTCTGACCCAGATGCCGGCCCTTATTCTGTTTCCTTTTGTTTCATTTTGTCACCTGACTCATTCAGTTTCTTACTATAAATATATGTATATTACATTATTATAACTTTAGTCTGAATATCGACATGGTTTGTCCCCCTAACAAGGCAGCCCCAAGCCACTTCGAAATGTGGGCAATGAGACAGTAGGTGGGCACAGCGCTCTCTTGGAGTCGCTGAGGCCGAAGCCCAACCCCGGAGCCTTGTCCCCGCTGGTCGTCCCCGTTTGCTGACCCGTACCTAACACTGCCCTTATTCCTACTGTTGGAATTCCACACACTCACACCCTCTCTAGCGCGTCCTAGCACCTTAGAGAAAATGGGGGAGGGGAGAACTTCTTTTCACAAATCCAGTATGTACAGGATTATATCTAATAATTATTTTTAGAAATAATAGATGAGAAATATTGGTGCCATATGGCACCTGGGTACCTTATTAGGCAAAGTAATAAAAAAGGGTAACAGTAACAATAAAAGAATATCAATCAATATCTGAAATGATGGCAAAATATGAAAATAAGAGAAAATAAGCGATATCTCAATGGATTTACGGAATTAAGAGCCTAAATTGGAAATGTAGCCGGAGATAACTTTCACGCAGCCAATGAGCATTTTTACCCATTTATTAGATGCCGTGGGAACGAGTGAGGCTGGAATTCTGGGTTGCCGCCTGAGATTCCCACGCCCGCACATGCCCGTGACCTGCTGTGCCTAACTTCTCCAACACGGAACTCTGTCAAATCTCCACCGATTGGGACGTTCTTGGTATCGTCAGAATTGTACGAATTAGGACTATTTTTGGATACCAAATTTGTACCGAGTCGTCGCGTGAATGAAAGTTGTTTTCTGATCGTGGAAGTGGGTATCCGAGCCGAGTCTGTGCGTGGGCGATTATCCCGCCTACAACGTCAGCCTTGCTCCTTACTGCAACTTGTGCAGCGAGCCTGTTCCCTGCTTCACAATAGGAAATTTATTCAATTTGCCTGTAATAGGGCATATTGCCTTTGCAGAGGCCTTTTCTGTTTATACTGTGTGCACATTGAAGCTGTGGGTGCAAGAATATTTATAATTAACATCTTATGGAGTTAATTTAAATAAATTTTTAGATGCCAACTGAGGATGAGATCCTCCATGCAGAGAAGATGAGGAGAAGAAATGAGAGGAAGAAGCTGAATCGTGCAGCTAGCCAAGGATCGCTACATACACCACTCACTCAAATCCATTCTCAATCAACTGTTGCTGGGCCCTCCCAACCACCCAACTCTTCTGGGACATCTCAACAGAGATCCCAACATAATCGAAATCCATCTATTGGGACACAGCTTGCCCTTGACCTTCAACAACTGGATGTCCAATCTCAGGTTGGGTCTGAAACCCCTGAAATTCCTAGGAATACACTACGTATGTTGTATTCAGTTCTCAGTAGAATACACAGAATAACTTTCTACACAGAATAACTTTCTACACAGAAATCACTCCACCAAGCTCTGCTGGTCCTCGACTTCACTCTGACTGTCTCTCACATACTCCTGAAGAGACACGTAGACAGCACCAGAGGACTCGTATTGGGTCTCCAGCTCAAGGTGGAGCTGATGTTGGCATGTATTCACCCTCTGGGCCTCTTGAGCCTTTCTCCCTTCCTGGGCCTTCATCTGTGCCTCAAAGTCATCATCATGAATCATCTCAAGATTCCGTTCAAGTTCATAATTCTCCAGAGCCAATGCAAAGATGCAATCGTGGCCATAATGCACCTGTCTCTGCATTTGATGGAGATAGGAACAGGTGTCGGAGATGTATTGACACTGATCGCAGGTACAAGGAGGCTCGCCAAAAGGCAGCCCAGGAGCGAATGGTGGATCAATCTTCACCTCCCCCCTCATCTCCCATTTCATCACAGGAACAACCTTCTCCTGCACCCTCTAGGCCATTATCTCCTCTGCCTTCATCCTCACCTCCAGACCTATCAGATTCACAGTGGGATCAAGGGCTCAATGATGAAGATTTGATGAGAGGATTTGCATCTGCAGTATCCGCCAATGATCGTGCTCTGTTAAAAAAGTTTCGAGAAGAGCTGATGAAGGTTCAAATGGAACACTGCGATGCTTGCCATGAAACATGGTTTGACTTGAAAGTCAAGGATGGACATTGTGCGAAGTGCAGAAAGTGATCAAGTATACAGCAGCAAATTCCATGGACCCAGGCTGCAAGCCACAGTTCATTGCGGACGATCCTTCTTTGGAGCTCACACAGATCGAGGAGATGCTGCTTGCCCCAATTCATGTTGTCATGCAAGCCCACACTGTGTATGGTGGACAGATGAAGTATTCTGGACACATTTGCAACTTTGTCCGTGATACTTCTGAAGTTCGCCAGTTGCTCCCCATCCTTCCTGAGGAGTGTGAAGTCATCCAGATCCAATGGGAGGGTCCAGATCATGTCCTTGGTCATGATGTCCAGCATCTCTACTATGTTTGGTGCCATGTTGTTCAGCTGTGGTTAGAATGGCTTGTTGAGCATCACCCAGCATATCAACATGTCATTATTAGCCAGGAGAATCTGTCCCAACTTCCAGAGAGTGGTAGTGTCCAGCACCGCCTACAGTCCATTAGGATCAGTGAAGCAGGTGATGAAGGAGATGATATCCTGGGGCCATCAAATGGAGATGAGACTGATGGAGCAGAGGGGGGGAGGGCACTTTTCACATCAGGATTTGTTCCAAATGTGAATGAGGAGCGAGTCTCTGAGCTCCAAAACTTGCGCATGGCAGCACAGGCAGGACAAGGGCCTATTCTCATGCCGCACATTGAGTCCCAGCCAATCAGTGAATGGCATGACAATCCTATTGCCTCAAGGGCTTTCCCTAGCCTCTTCCCTTCTGGCCAGGCAGACTTTTGCAGTCCCCGTCAAAAACCAGTCTCATTCTCTGAATGGGCTTCACACCTCATGCGATATGAGGATGGTCGCTTTGCAAAACACCCTTGCTTTTGCTATTGGGCATTGAACACAATAATGCGCACTCAGGCCAAAAAAGACTCTTCATGGTATCTTACCACTCACCCAGATGAACGACAGTGGACAGTTGAGCAGATAAGGGAAATGGTGGCAGATGCTGGGCCTGACCAGCTGAGGGAACTAGCAAAGCGTGTCTCCAGATCAGGAGTGAAACTTGTGGGAACTAAACCATTTTGGATGGCACGTTGAAAGAGGGCTCGCGGCTCTCTATGCCGACTAAGCTCGTGGGGGCCAAACTCCCTAAACTCCTACTTTCTTGACTATACTCTGCTTATCTCTCGATCCTTAACTCCGCGGTGGGTTCTCCGGGATTTCCGCAAGGTCCGGGCTCAGTGTCCACTACTCACTCGTTGTGAGCTAGATCACTGCCCTTATTCCTACTGTTGGAATTCCACACACTCACACCCTCTCTAGCGCGTCCTAGCACCTTAGAGAAAATTGGGGGAGGGGAGAACTTTTTTCAAAATCCGGTATGTACAGGATTATATCTAATAATTATTTTTAGAAAGAATAGATGGGGAATATTGGTACCATATGGCACCTGGGTACCTTATTAGGCGAAATAATAAAAAAGGGTAACAGTAACAATAAAAGAATATCAATCAATATCTGAAATGATGGCAAAATATGAAAATAAAAGAAAATAAGCGATTTCTCAACGGATTTACGGAATTAAGATCCAAAATTGGAAATGTGACTGAATAGAACTATTATGCAGCCAACGAGCATTTTTACCAATTTATTAGACGCCGTGGGAATGAGTGAGGCTGGAATTCTGGGTTGCCGCTTGAGATTCCCACGCCCGCACATACTCGTGACCTGCCATGCCTAACATGTCCAATATAGAACTCCGTCAAATCTCCACCGATTAGGACGTTCTTGATATCGTCGGAATCGTACGAATTAGGACTATTTTTGGATACCAAATTCGTATCGAGTTGTCGCGTGAATGGAAGTGGTTTCTGAATGTTGGAAGCGGGCATCCGAGCCGGCTCTGCGCGTGGGCGATTATCCCGCCTACAACGTCAGAGTGAACTCACCGCCATGATGTATCAGCTCCGTTCACCTCATGCATTCATAACTGCATCAGCTGCAGACCTCCAATGGCCAGACCTCCACCAGCACATGCCACAGTGGGCAGAATCACAGGATGTTGGGGAGCAGGCAGCCTATTGGAAAAGGCGAGAAGACTTAAATGACAATCCTGCCATTGCTGCATACTACTTTGTGAAGAGATGGGAATTGTTTGTTGATTTAGTCCTCAAAAAAAAGTTCCAAATCATTGATATGTGGTGGTGGTAAGTCAATGGACAGTTTACTTGGTACTGTTGTCTGATTTGTATCAAATGCTTAGTTATGAGTGGCAGTTTAGGGGGAGTAGCCATGTCCATGGCTTCATCTGGTTGAGGGATGCACCACCTGTGGATGATTTGGACCTTGATGATCAGGAGTCAATCCAGAACTTCATTTCTTTCTGGGATCCAATTGTGTCAACCTGGAATCCTGATATGCATGCCTTTTCCCATCAACACACATCCTCACTATCCTATACTTTACTAGAAGACACCCAGAAGGAACTTGCAGAACTCCTTAACCATGTTCAGCGTCATTCCAAATGCCCTTCCTCATATTGTTCGCGACGAAACAAACACACAAAGGAAGTGCAGTGCCGATTTGGCTTCCCAAAGGACCTTGATGAGCTCACTAAAATTGTCAAGGATGAGAAAGGGATCATTGATCTTTGTACAAGGAGGAATGACCCAATCCTGAACTCCTACAATGATACTGTCATCCTGGGATGGCATGGAAACATTGACTTCCATCCTGTGACAAGCTTCAGTGCTGTTCTGGCATATGCTGCAAAATATGTCACAAAGGCTGAATCCAAATCTCGAACATATGATGAAGTCTTACAAGCCATCCTTGACAGGTCCAATGCTTCAGACCGGGTGCAAGGGGTATATCTGAAGCTACTTCAGACCCTCATCACTGAGCGAGACTTTTCCACACAAGAGGTCTGCCACCTTCTCCATGGCCTGAAGATGCACCATTCCACACGCTCCTACATATCTGTCCCACTTTTCCCAAGGCCTTCACTCCCACTTGACTTTGAGAATGCAACACGAGAGTTCAAGACACTCAGGGAGAAATACAGCTTGCGGCCTCATAATCTTGGCAATCTGTCCTATTTAGCATTTCTGCGGAGATATGATTATCAAAGCTATAAAGAGTGTGGTGCGAATCCACAGCGTGCAAATGCTGCAAAGGAACGGGTAACCATCATGTATCCCATCCCACACCCACACCCTGAAAATGAAGAAACATATCCCTTCTTTTGTTTTGCAAAGTTGCTTCTTCATTGTCCATGGAAATTAGGTGATGCTTGGCTGGAGGATGAGGATTGCTGGGTGGAGAAGTGGTCTGAATGGTCTGAAGACCATCATGAACTTCTAAATGATGGACTACCTTCTTTGGAGCAGAGTAGGACTGAGGATCAGGATGGTCAGGATGATGAAGATGAATTAGAGGAGCTCACTCAGGAGGAGGGTTTTAACCCAATGGAGGGTTGGCAGCTTGAAGCATTACTTGGGCCCCATCAACAGCCAGGTGTTACAATTGAGGCATTGGGGAGCAGACCTGTGGATCGTCAGCACAACTGGTGCCAATCTTCACTACCCATTGACATACTGAGGGATGCAGAAAACTTCCTGAAGGAGGCCAAAGCCATCGAAGGAGGCAGTTCAGAATTGGAATTTGCCCCTGTTGAATACCAGAAACTGAAAGGCAACCAGAGAATTGTCTTCATTCGGGTTATGGCATACTTCAAGGCACTATTTATGCACCTTCGGGACCGTATAAACCCTAAGCCTGACCCTCTCCACATTAACATTGATGGCAGTGCTGGGACTGGAAAATCCTTCCTCATTGGGGCCATTTGCACATCCCTTAATGAAATAGCTACTGAATATGGCATTCCAGGATCCCCTGTTGTGCATCTTGTTTTAAATATAAGGCTATGGCGCGTAAGTGTCTCAGACTCGTGTTAGAGATCTATAAATTGTATGTACCTATGGCGCGTAAGTGTCTGCGCCAACAGTTAGACAATTTTGTAAAGAATAATAAAATCTATCTCACCTCAGACTCGTGTTAGAGATCTGAGGGAGAGGGAGTCCAAAAAACTCCCTTCTTATACGCGAACTACACCAGTGGCGAGCCCGTCGCACAAAGAAGAAAAATGGGGTGCAAAAGACGTGCCCCAAAACTTCACTTCCACCACCAACAATCAACACCATCCTCGCCACTCCGTCGTCGGAACCGATTGTTGATATTCCAACACGCCCTCTCAACGACGGTTCCCATCGACAATTCCCATTCCCCTCGTAAATTTATCATGTTTCTCGAATGCGAGTCCTTTTGTGAGGATATCGGCCACTTGGTCCGCGGTTGGAATGTATTCGAGTATAATATCTTCATCGTAAACGCAATCTCGAATGAAATGCTGTCGGACGCGGATATGTTTAGTACGAGCGTGAAAAGCGGGGTTCATGGCGAGCGCTAATGCGCCTTGGTTATCGCCAAGTATGGTGGTAGGAACAGATGGAGGACGAAGGACATCACCAATGAACTGTTGCATCCAAATCGCCTCCTTTGCCGCATGGGTCAATGCCATGTATTCTCCCTCAGTGCTCGACAACGCGGTGGATGGCTGTTTCTTTGAGCTCCATGACACAGCACTGCCAGCCATGATAAAGACATAGCCAGAAATGGACCTATTGTCGCGAGCATCGCCCGCCCAGTCAGAGTCAGAGTAGGCCGTGAAGTCACCTTCGCATGCTTTTCCGTTGTACATGAGCTTGTAGTCCTTAGTACAGTTGAGGTATTTGAGAACCCGGTTTACCACATTGAGGTGGTCTTTTCCAGGATTGGCCGAGTATTGGCTTAGAGCGCCTATGGCATATGCAATATCGGGGCGAGTTCCCAGCATTGCGTACATGATACTACCAATGCGGGATTGATAGTCGCGGACGTTCACTTCAGAGGTGTCGAGTCGTGACAATTTGAGACCGGCAGCGATAGGAGTAGAGATGGGTCGAGCGTTAGAGAAACTGAATCGATCGACGATGTTGTTGACATATTGAGACTGAGAGACATAGATCAATTGGCGGGATCGGTCACGTGTGATTTCAAGACCCAGAAACCAATGAATTGCGCCAAGGTCTTTCATCTTAAATGTCTTCTTGAGCTGGTCTTTCTTGAGATTCAACAAGTCGACGTCGTTGCTGAGGATCATAAGGTCGTCGACATAGAGAGCAATGATGCAGAACTGTTTGTTCTGGCCCCTGTGAATGAAGACAGCGTGATCAGCATCACATCGGGTAAACCCAAGTCGTCCAAACTCGTCCTTCGCTTTCTGATACCATGCCCGCGATGCCTGCTTCAGGCCATACAGGCTCCTTTGGAGTTTCCACACCACACCTTCGTTCCCATAGTCGGTACTGCCTGGGGGTGGATCCATGAATATGGTATGTTCCAAGTCACCATTTAAAAATGCCGTCTTGACATCCATCTGGTCGATTTCTAAGTCAAGACGCGCACCGATTGCAAGGAGTATCCGGATGGAAGCCCATTTGACTACAGGTGCAAATGTCTCGTCATAGTCGACCTGGTAAATCTGACTGAAACCTTTAGCGACAATCCTTGCCTTGTAGCGCTCTATTGCACCATCTGCCCCTCGCTTCAAGGCAAATACCCATCTGCATCCGACCACATTACCGGAGCCTACCTCATCTGTACTAACCGGACTGTATGTCCGGGTTTCCTTTAGAGAAAGAAGTTCATCCTGGCAAGCTTCGAGCCAGGAGTCCGTGTCGGGTCGATCTAGGGCTTCATGATAGGTGCGTGGAGCTTCGGTATGGGCTACATAGGCGTGTACTTCGCCCTCTCGTTGGGCATTGTTTGGTTTGTCAGGCTGACTTCCTCGATCATAGGAACTAACAAAGTATCGGTCGTCGTCGTCTCGTACTCGGGGTCGGCGTACTCGTCCTGATCGTCTCGGCATTTCCGGCACTACTTCTTCTCGCGCGTCGTCATTCAACCCATCTTCAACTCTACCATTCATCTCTCCGGATTCCTTATTTCCACCCTCCACGATGCTTGTCGCACCTCCTTCCACCCTCTGACCCTCAGCTCTCTGGCCCTCAACTTCTTCATCCCTTTGAACAACGTGTGATCCCGACACAACTTCGGGCACTTCAATAGTGACACGCTCTGACTCGGTAGACCCTTCGAAGAAATGGACATCTCGGGATTCGTGAATTCTACGGGTAGTCGGGTCATAGATGATGAACGCCTTTTTACCGATGGCAAGTCCGAGGTGGACTCCTGTTATAGAGCGGCTCGCAAGCTTGTCCCGTTGGTTCTCAGGGACAGCAAGAGTGGCTTTGCAGCCAAAGGTGCGTATGGTGGAGACAGATGGCTTATTTCCCGTCCACAGTTCGTAGGGTGAAATGCCATCTGGGAGTGATGAATGTGGGACGACATTTTTAATGCGAGTAGCATGTTGTAGGGCATATGGCCAAGCAGTGCGCCCGACTAGAGACTTCACGCTTTCCAACATCGCGATCGTCATAGTGACCAGTGTTCTGTTAACACGTTCAGCCACACCATTTTCCTGCGGTGTGTTGGGATTTGTCTTTTCATGGACTATCCCGGCATCCTTCAAATACTTGATGAAGTCTGAAGAGAAGTACTCTCCTCCTCCATCAGTACGCAAGATTTTGAGTTTGTTTCCAGATTGCCGTTCTGCCTCTGCCAAGAATTCTTTGAAGATTTCAAGAGCATCACTCTTTTTCTTGATGGGGTAGACGGTGAGGAATCGGGAATGGTCATCGACGAATGTGATAAAATATCGGAAGCCTTCTCGGGTGATGGTTTGGACTTCGCAGACGTCGGAGAAGACTCGTCCAAGGACTTCCTTGGAACGGGTAAGTGTTTCTTTTGGGATTGGAGATCGGGTATGTCCTGATGCTTCACATTCCTCACAGTATTCTGTTGGCTCGTTTCCTCCTATATCTATTCCCCTGGCCATACCACTTCGGACCATTTTCAGGATTGAATCCACTGAAATGTGTCCAAGTCGGGCATGCCACACATCAATGGAGGCTGTTGCCGTTGTTGTACGTGCAAGTTGGGCAGCCTCGACATTGTCTGTTTCATGTTTCGTGATGTATGCCTGTTCCGCTCCAAAGATAGTGCAGGTTAATCGATATAATCCATTTGATGAGAATGCCATCCCAATGAGATCATTGTTGGGATTGTATATCTGACATTTGTTGTTGGCGAAGTGGATATTCGATCTGCATTTAGTGAGGTGTGTGACGGATAGTAGGTTGGTGCCGATCTGGGGGCAATAAAGTACTTCCTTGAGTATGGCATGTCGCTCACTGAAACTATTGTGAATGATGACACGTATCTGTCCTTGCCCGATGGCATTCAAGACACGTTTATCACCAAGGTAAATGGGACGGGGAGGATTGAGAGATGTAAAGAATGAGAACCACTCGCGGTGCGCGCACATGTGCGATGATGCACCGGAGTCCACAACCCACTCAGATATCTGAGTAGGACCATTTTTTGCAACTGCAGCATGTTCTCCAGCTAGGAGAACATCCACTTTAGCTTCCTTCTTGTTGTCCTTCAAGGGTTTCTTGGACTGTCCATTGCTGGACTTTGACGGACGTTGTCCCTCAGATCCGCCCCCTTCGGCCCAACACTGTTCAAATGTGTGGCCTATTTTGTTACACTTCAGATTAGTGCAACGTGGGCGGTCTTTACCCTTCTGGGACTTCTTTCCTGCTAGTTTGTTGCCTTTCTCCGGTAGTTTCGCGGATTTAACAAGTAGTGCGGCTGTCTCGGCCTCCTCGCTTTTAATAGACTTTTCTTCTCTGATGATCTGGCCTATGAGGGTTTCACAAGCTAGTGTCGATGCATCCTGAGTATTGGCTATAGCTATAGTCTTGAGTGGTTTATATGCAGGTGGAAGAGCTTTGGCGATAATCAGCGCAAATTTTGCATCTGTTATAGTATCACCGAGTGAATCCAGTTGTTGGCGCAGTATCCGCATCTGATTGATCTGAGGCTCCAAAGGTTTGGAGTCATCCAGTTTGATGTGGTGTAGATCATAAGCCAGGTCCGAGGCATCCAGAGCCCCTTGTCTGACAAAGCGCTTCTCTAACGCTACCCAAGCCTCTTTTGCGCTTTTCTTGTCTTCGGCAATGTTAAGCGGGTTTTCTTCAAGCGTGAGACAGATCTGTGCTAGCGCTCTCTCATCCTTTTCATCCCAAACTTGGGTAGGGTCCGGAGAGGGAGCTGTAGATGTTTGCGGAGCAGCAGGAGTTTGTGAAGCCGAAGCCGTGGGGGATTGTGGAGCAGCAGCAGAAGTAGAGATAGGAGTGGGGCGATTAGAGGTTGTTGCCTTAGGGTTTACAACGCTCCAGAGACCTCTGTCTATGAGCACCATGCGGCAGCGGATGGACCAAATCCGATAGTTCTTTCCATTGTTCTTCAACTTTTCAATGTTATGAACGCTTTTGGTATTATCGTTTGAGTTGGCCATCTCTGGGCTCATAACCTTTTAAATATAAGGCTATGGCGCGTAAGTGTCTCAGACTCGTGTTAGAGATCTATAAATTGTATGTACCTATGGCGCGTAAGTGTCTGCGCCAACAGTTAGACAATTTTGTAAAGAATAATAAAATCTATCTCACCTCAGACTCGTGTTAGAGATCTGAGGGAGAGGGAGTCCAAAAAACTCCCTTCTTATACGCGAACTACACCAGTGGCGAGCCCGTCGCACAAAGAAGAAAAATGGGGTGCAAAAGACGTGCCCCAAAACTTCACTTCCGCCACCAACAATCAACACCGACCTTGCCACTCCGTCGTCGGAACCGATTGTTGATATTCCAACATCTTGCACCGACTGGGGTGGCAGCATTTGGGATCAGGGGTTGGACAATCCATTATGCTTTGGGAATTGGTGCCAAGAAGTGGGTAGGGTTGACAAATTCTGGGAAAGCACGCCTCCAAGACAGGTGGAAGGACATCAAGTTGATCATTCTTGATGAAAAGTCAATGGTTGGATGTAGAACTGCTGGAAAGATTGTCAGTCGCCTCAAAGATATCTTTCCTGAAGCAGCAGATAACCAACTGGCTGGCATGTCCCTGCTCCTCTTTGGAGACTTTTGTCAACTTCCACCAGTTGGTGAAGCCCCTTTATTTACCACAGCCAATCTGAAGCATGACCTCAGTCGCATTGGAAATCGTCTCTACCATTCTATCCCTGAGTCAATAACGCTAAAACAAATCTTCTGCCAAGAGGGTGCAGATAGAGAGCAGACACATTTCCGTGATTTCCTTCAACGTCTTTGAACCAATGAGGTCACTTTGGAAGATTTCAACTAGCTTCTGGTTCCACGCATGTGGACTAACCTCCCCCAGCATGAAAGAGAGGGTTTCTCAACAGAAATTCATCTTCTCCCACAGAATGAGCTTGTTGATACCTTTAACCTTCATCGATTAGCCTCATTGAATAAGCCTGTTGTTCGTATCAAGGCAATAAACCATGGGGCAGGAGCAGCAGCTGCATCAAAAGATGAGGCAGAAGGTTTGGACAGTGAGATCTTGCTAGCAGAAGGTGCTTCTGTCATGCTCACTCGAAATATTTGGACAGATAAAGGTGAGACATATAAATACATGGTCTTCCCCACTGTCATATCCATCCCTGGCCATCGACTTCCGGTCCCTCCGATCCCTCCGTTCCAACTCTGCTCCTCCCTCACTAACCTCGGAGCCCCCATATTCCGCAATCCTCTCGGCGCCCCTCGATGGTCACCACCCCCTCATTTCAATTTATTACCTATGCCTCCCTAAGTACAGAGCCCCGAAGACTTCCGGACAGCTCCGACGTCCGCTAGCGCACCCCCGCCTCCGTTGGGCAATACACTCGCCTGCCCTGCAGAGCCCACCTTCAGGCCTATCCCTCCTTTCCGTTTCTGGGTTATCGCCTGCCTTTCCGCTAACCCCGTGAACCGACTCGTCGGTAATATTCAGTCGGCTAATGGTTAAACCCCGTTAGCTCCGCTCCGTTCGGCTCCGCCAATTGCGGAACCGTCTCCGCTGTAACCATATATATATCCCACTTGTACATAGGTTACGCCCCAGTAGAAAAATCAACTAGAGTTACCCCCCCTAGGTTCTAATTGCCAGTCAGTAAGTTAGGGCACGGACGTGTCACTAGGCACAGCGCTCTTGGCAGAAGTCGCTGAGGCCAAAGCCCTCCGTTATGGAGACATCTCCTCGTCTCGAGTCTGGTCTCTGACACCCACAAGGTATTGATATAAATGCAGGTCTTGTGAATGGTGCTCGTGGGACAGTGGACCATATTGGATATGCACCAGATGCTGATCCCACTAAAGACATCCCTCTGGTTGTTTTTGTATGCTTCCCAACATACACTGGCCCAGTGGATGCAAAGTGGCTATCTCAAAACAATCCAGATTGCCCAGTTGTGCCCATTATCCCCTTCACTACACGCTGGGAGACTCAGGATAAACACTCACTTTCCCGTACCCAATTTCCACTTACACTTGCATGGGGTATATCCATCCACAAGAGTCAAGGTCTAACACTTGAAAGGGCAGTGATTGATTTGGGACCAAGTGACTTTGCAGTTGGATTATCATATGTTGCAATCTCACGGGTCAAGTCAATCAAGGGAATTGCATTCAGAACATCATTTGACCTGACCCGTCTCCAAAAAGTCAATAATCCAGAAGGTGGGATTCAGGGAATGTTGCTCCGAGATAATGTTAGACGTGAACAGCTTGATTTTCATGAAAACCCATATGATGTTGATGTATCTGAATATGTATTTTTAGATGATGATTGATTGATTGGGTCCTCTTCCTCTGACATCTATACATTATTGGCCAAGCTTGCGAGGCATTGTACATGCAGTCACATGCAGCAGCACAGTATGCCCAGAGAGTAACTGCCATGGGTTGAGACAGTGGTTTGTTGGCTGAGCTTGCAAGGCATGCATTTGTTTGGGCAAGGGCTGTGTGTGTGCAAGTGCTGAGTGTGTGGAGTGTGTGTGTGGTGTGGAGTGTGGAGTGTGTGCTGTGTGTGTGTGTGTGTGTGCTGTGTGTGTGTGTGTGCTGTGTGTGTGTGTGTGCTGTGTGTGTGTGTGTGTGTATGCATCCCTGGAAAGTAATTGCCCATGGGTTGGGTTGGGGGGGTTGGGTTGGTGGTTGGGTCGGGTAGGGGGTTGGGAAGTTGGGTATGGGGCTGTGGTGTGGTGGGAACATATCTCTTTAATAATGCCATATGGAGCAGAGCAGGACAGCCCCTGCAGTGACCAATGTGGAGTAAGGACAGGGAGCAAGTGCAGAACACATGGCTAGCTGTCTCTGATAACATTGATTTCCCTGGGTAGCATGTAACACTATGATGGCAACTTAATAACATCGATTTCCCTGGGTAGCATGTATATATGCAATCCTGCTTCCATTTTTATCAGTCACCTGCCAAGACTTTAACCCACATACATGTGGAGGAGTGTCCATGCACCCTCCCTCTACCTGACATCTAGGGCTCCTAGCAGATCAGACCCATATTGGCCTACTGTACTGGCACGACCAACAACCTCTTCCCATGGCCTCCAGGAGTTACTGGAGCCATAAATCAATTCAATTTTGTTGATTTTCAATTCAATCCAAGACCTTCACGTGACACGTGACAGGTTGTTGATCGTGCCAGTACAGTATCTTTGTGGGCCAATCTGAATGTCAGGGACATAGCATATGACTACATATATCACTGCATGTAGCTGCATCAGCCCATAACTCTCTCACCCCTTTCCCTGATCTGACTCCACCCCTTGATCTGAGTATCTCCCTGTTTGTTGCCTACCTCATCATTTAGTTCTGTTGATCCTTTTTCTTCCAATTGATTCATATCTCTCATGTATATAGCCCTATGTGTTGCTGAGGGTTGGAACCTCAGCTTTGTCTATGACTAGGTTTTTGGGTGATACTTGACTTGGACTGACAAGCAATCCCTGACACTGAATGCACATTTCAATCTGTGGGTATGGCTCAGATTCTTGGATTGGGTATGGAGTTTATTTACTGCAACAAATAGATCATTGCCTGAACTAAACACTTTGCATACAAATGAAGATGGCATATATTTGAAATTGCAGTACGGTTTGTTAGAGGGTTCCTCCCAAACTGGATGGCCAAGCTTGCAGCGCAGTGCCGACTTGGCCATCCAGTTTGAGGGGAACCCTCATAACAATTGTAGCCTGGTTCTCAGGTTTTCAAATCGCTCATTGCGATACATGGATGGTTATTGCCAAGGGTTGAATGGTTGTGAGACTGCCTGGGCAGTAAAGAAATACAAAGGGCATCGCAGACTGCCACCTGAAGCAGTACATGAGGTTTATCAAGAATTCTCAGCCAAAGGACATGTATAAAGTACATAAGTAATTCCGAAAGAGACAGCCAACTCCGCCTAATTACATAACCAGCTAAATATTTTCCACGTGACCTTGCAATGACCAGAAATATTTGCTGCTCGTGACCTTGTACTGCCACATTCGGATAATTCCGGATAGTACCAGGATTTGAAAGTCGTCTATCTTATGTATATCCTGTATGATACTTTATTGTACTTCAGCTCTAATATTGATTTGACCATGACTCCCCAAGTGCTGACCCCAGCAAGGCAACCCCAGTGAGTCTGAAATGAGGGCCAAGAGACAGCTAGGGGGCACAGTGGTCCTTTAGAGTCACTGAGGCCAAATGCCCTACCCTTGGCCTTGTTTGTGGCATTGCAGCCATTGCAGCCTATAGTGGCCTGCAACAGTGACTCTCGGTGCCGACCCCGGACCTGTGTCTAACAGCCCCCTTCAATAGGCCCATTGACATTTCCTCAATATATTCGTTGGTGACTGGAGGGCCATTTTTGGGGGGACAGCAAACCCCTTTTGGACAAACATCCATCTGTGGAGTGGAAGAACAGAACATGGACTTCAAAGGACCCAAGCCCTAGTCTCAAGGTCTATGCCTGGTGCAGTCCAGATGCAAGGAACTCACCATGCCTGTCACGGCCATGCGTTCTGGCCCGTTAGCCGCCTGTCCCGATGCTGCCCGAGCCCATTCCCGCTATGTGTCAGGGTGTCAGGGCGTGGGAAAACGTTACCGTGACTCGCCGTCAGCGACCATTAAGGTCTGCTGCTCCAGTGTAACAGCCCGTTAAGGGTGGGGATGGCAATCGCGGCGAAACAGGGTTTCGGCTTCAACGACTCATTCGTGAGCGTTGCACCTCGTACTTGACATGGCCCCGATATTTCAGAAGGCAGAAGGTGTGACTGAGTCAGACAGAGAGTGCAGGGGGTAACCCTAGTTGATTTTCGAACTAAAGTACGAGGTAGTGTACAACCGGTATTTAAGTATAATGGAATGAATAGAAATAAGTTGCCAGATCTCACGGAGATTGCGGGCAGGCTTAAGAAGAAATGAAAACAAACAAAGAGTGTGGGAGAAGGACAGCTGTGCACGGCTGTCAAGAAAAACAAGTGTGATAAGGAATGACTCATAGGCCCGTGATGGGCCATGGAAACAGGTAGCAGTGATGGGGAAGGGTGACGGGCTGGTTCAGGCAGCATCGGATGGGCAGCGGAGTTGATGGGGTCGAAGCGGAGGAGGAAGAAGGTGTGGGGAGTGATCACCTGACCGTGGGAATTTCCGGGTCGTGACACAGGGCACATACCCTGACTTAGCCCGGACCCGGACCTGCATCCGGACCCACTCCACTTCCCGCGCCACATGATCCGTGCGCTGCATGCTCCGGTCCCCGGATCCTACCTTCATGTGACTTCCGGGTATCCCCGGAAGTTTTCGCCATATTGGGCCACTGTGGGAAAGTGAGAAGTTAACCTTCTTCTCACTTTCTTACCCACAGTAGGCAAGTGTATTCTACACTGCTTCTTTACCTTATACACTTTCTTACCCACAGTAGGGCTGTGGGCTATAGAGAGAGGGGTCATGGGGACCTGGGGTTCGTCCCCTGACACTATGCAAGCATGAGTGCGAGCCCCGACCTCAGCCCTATCCTCCCTGAGGACTCCCTGCTCACTCCCCCACTTGCCCCTAGGCTCCCCTGCACCTGGCCGACTCCCCCACAGCCACACCAACCTCCCCACCCTGAGTCCACCTCCAGCACCATGCCCAGCGGGACTCCTCTACCCCGCCCACTTGGCCCCTACAGGGCCACTACCATTCCCACACCCGACTCCGGCCCAACTCCGAGTCTGGCGCTGCTACGATACCATTGCCGCTATCGTGGCCCTACACTCCTTCCTTTATTTATCTGTTATTGTTTGTTTTGACCCTCGGCCATTGCCAGCCGCTGTGCAGCCAACCCCGCTCCTTGTTCCCTTTTGCTTCCGGACCCTTCGGCCTTCGGCCCGGGTCCGCTTCCATTCATTCTTTCTCCCTATATATATCCTGTATTGTACCTTAGCTCTAATATCGATTTGACCATGACCTCCTAAGTCCTGACCCCAGCAAGGCAACCCCAGTAAGTCTGACATGAGGGCCAAGAGACAGCTAGGGGGCACAGCGCTCCTTTAGAGTCGCTGAGGCCAAATGCCCTACCCTCGGGCCTTGTTCATGGCATCATGGCCATTGTAGCCTTGTCAGGGCACGCTGCCGCTGCCACCACCTCCTTTTCCTTTTGTCTCATCCTCTCACTCTCTCTTCTCTCCTTCTTCTCTTTTCTATCTTTATACAGACGACCTCTCTTTCTTTCCTACCCTTGTAGCACAGACACGTCCGACACTGAGCACCCCATAGGGGCACTGCAATGCCAGACGCACCGTGCACTCCTACTTGTACTTCCCCTCCAACACTCGGGATCGACCACGGAGCCACCTGCGGTAACCCGGCTTCGTCCGAGGGTGATCCCACCCTAATAACAATACATTTCCCGCTTCAGCCTAAGAAGCCACACAGGGACGTAAGCCCAAGTGAGGGCTGCCCACTATACGGTCTCACCGCCCCGCCACCATCCGGGCTGCTAGCGCTGAGCACTACACCACTACCTCTGCCTTCCTCGAGCCATCCCTGACAGGCCTATAGCAGCCCGCAACAGCGACCCTCGATGCCGACCCTGGACCAGTGTCTAACAATGCCCATGGAAACAAACCAGAAGGCTCGAAGCAATTGATGAACAAGAGTGCATTTGTGGTCATCCTGAAGCTGCTTCTGTTCAGATTCATCTTGTCCTCCAGGCCCCAAGGTGGGTTTATTGTGTGTAAAACGTCACTTCATTCGAGGGAATCAGGGCTGAAAACCATAGGGGCTGTTGCCACCAGATGGTGCAGAAGCACAATGTAAGGGATGAACCTTACTTCACTATAATCCCCATTATAGTGATGCCGTTCTTTCTTTATTTATTTGTGCCGAGATATGTAAATTACATATATATACCTTGGAGTAGTTGTAAAGGCCTGGCAGCCTTTACCTCTACTCCGTTGAATATACAGCACATTTAAGCTTATATTTAGACGGACTAACTGAGGCCTGAGGTGAATGGGGGAATGGAACGTTACCGTCCCCAAAATAGTAAGCAAACCTTTCACACAACCAGCAGCATCATCAGACATTCTTGGGCTTTCACTGGCAACCTAGGTGTGTTTGCTATTATGTCTCTGTCAGGGACAGTGCAGGAGAGGTAGGGGTGGCGGTGTTGCAGGGATAAACCCTTGCACTACAAAACAGTGCCTTTTCATGTATGTACACACAGTGGCAAGTGTAGTTGGGGTAGTCCCGTGACTGCACAGCCACAACTATACAGCCGTGACACCTACTACACCATACTCTAGGACCTCTTTTAGTGACAGTCAGTGAGGCCAGGAGACTACTGTCCCCCCTGTGAGCCTGTGTGATGTTGGGATGGATTTCCCTGTTACAGCAATGTGGTGCCTGGCACTAGTGGCTCGGGCAGTAGCAGAGTAGCAGGGCGGTATAGTGGATAGCCCTCCCTTGGGCTCACATCCCTCTGTGGCTTCTTAGGCTGAAGCAGAAAATGTATTGTTATTAAGATGAAGGGCTAAACTAGGTTAGGGTACTTGCCTGTCAGGGCATACACCCTGACCTAGCCCATACCGCATCCACACCCGCACTCACACCCGCACCCGTGACTGCACCCGGCTGTTGCACTCCCTGCGTGCGCCCTGTGCCGGATGCTCAGTGCGGCCGGATGGCCCGGACCTCGGGTCTCGGGTCTCATGTGACTTCCGGATATCTCCGGAAGTTTTCGATGTATTGTGGCCACTGTGGGAAGATGAGAAGTTAACTTCCTTCTCATCTCTGACCCACAGTAGGCAAGTTGTATATACTTGCCTCTCTTTTATATATCATCTCTGACCCACAGTAGGTTGTGCCCTGGACAGGGCTAGTTACACCTAGGACTGTGGACCATAGGGGAGGGTCATGGGGACCCGGGAGTCGTCCCCTGACATTGCCTGAAGCAGAAAATGAGAAGAAGGTTACTCCTTCGGTTCTGCTTCGGCTTGGTTTATATACAAGTGGGAATCAGTCATGTGAGGGTGCCATGTCACCCCTGGATGGAGCCAGGATATTGTGGGTGGCTCTGCAGGTGATCCTGAGTGTCAGAGAAGAGAAATACAAGTAGAGGTGCATGGTGTGTCTGGCAGCGTGGTACCCCTGTGGGGTACCTGGCGTTGGACGTGTCTGGGCTACAGGCATGAATGTGAGGTCTCAGTGGGGTAGCTCAGCACACAGAGCCATAAGTGATACAATGGTGTGTATATTGTAAGCGGTTAACCCGGAAGTTACCGCTTACCCATGTGACTATATGTACCTTGTAATTACATATGGCTTGGGGTTGGGGCTATTGCCCTGACAATGAAGGAGAAGGTTGTCCATATGGAGAAAGAAGAGAGAAAGAAGGAAGGAAAGGGAGCCAGAAAGAAAGGAAGACAGACAGGAGAGAGAGAAGGAGGCGGTGTGGCACGGCACAGGGCAGCATGCCCTGACAGTCTCCAAGTTCATGTGCTGGCAATGTGCCCCACAAATTGCTGGGTAGTTTGTCATCTCAACTTTGCCATTTGGTATACAGATAGAACCACGAGTTTTGATGCAAGAAAAAGGTTGCTTTGCAATCTGTCAGGGCACACACCCTGACTAGCCCGGACCTGCTACACTTCCTGCATGCATTCCCGCGCTGCATGCTCCATGCACTGCATGCTCCAGGCCCGGTTCCTATCCTTCATGTGACTTCCGGGTATCCCCGGAAGTTTTCACTGTATTGGGCCACTGTGGGAAAGTGAGAAGTTAACCTTCTTCTCACTTTCTTACCCACAGTAGTCATGCCCTGAGATGGGCTGTGTTTACAGGTCAGACTGTGGACTGGAGAGAGGGGTCGGACCTGGG
The DNA here is from genome assembly GCF_015039405.1 of Cantharellus anzutake. Taxonomy (NCBI): domain Eukaryota; kingdom Fungi; phylum Basidiomycota; class Agaricomycetes; order Cantharellales; family Hydnaceae; genus Cantharellus; species Cantharellus anzutake. Next base: position 30,793 of record NW_024067132.1, on the reverse strand, counting down.
GTCCATCCCCTGACACAATCTCATTGAGTGTTTGTGGGTTGTGTCGATGACAAGAATGAAATCATGGGTCCAATGAATCAGCCCAAGCGACATGCTTTTGGCAAGCACTATCAAAGATATATATCCATGGAGGTAAGAAAAAGCAGCAGTGGGGGAGCTGATTTGATTGTTGCATTTTATGGAACTACAAAATGTAATGGCAGTATCCAATGAATAATGATGGATCCAACAATACAACCCAGATCCCAAATGGGTGATCGCTGTTAAATTGTCTTCTTCACATCGTTCCAGCCCCTGATAACTCCCAAGACTCTTGCCCATAAATTGATCTGGCAATGAGGACACTCCATACACTGAATCACCTGTTCAAAAGCGATAGTGATCCATGTTGCACTGGCATCTGCCAGTGCCTCCCAGGTCAGGTAGCTGTCATATCCATGCATACCTGATCCTGACCCGACTCCTGGACCTCCTTCTTCACCACCTCTGGAGTCCTACCCTACCGCTGTTTGTTCCGATATTCACCTTCGGTCCTGACACCACACCTCCTCTCACCCCTCATGCCACCTCCACACCTCCATCCTTCTCCTGTCCTATCTCTGCCCACTCCGATACTCACCTCAGACCGAACACCACCCCTCTTGCCACCATCCTCCTACTCTTCCTCCCACTCCTCCTCTTCCTCCTCACAACACCTCCACCCTTCCATCATTCTCCTACCCTTTGGACTGCTGCTTCTTCCCATTCTAGCCAGTTAGTCATCATCCCCACTTCCCCTCATCCTCCTGCCCCTCTGGGCTTCGCCCTCCTTACCTCCTTTCGGATGTACCACAGGTTCAGCCCTATGACCTTTGGTACCGCTCCACTTCTGTCATCCCTTTGTTCCCGTTCGGACGCCTTCATTCTGATTCGGACCCCCTTTGTTTCCTTGTGCTTTCGCCCTCTCCATTATATATATCGGCACTTGTACATACTCATTTTAGGCCTTAGTCTAAAATCGACCTGAAATGCCCCCTAGAGACTTCCTGCTCGCCACCTATGAAATTAAGGACCAAATAGACAAACAGCAATGGCACAGCGCTCTGCTTGAGTCGCTGAGGCCAAGGTCCCTCCTTGCTAAGTCTCCGGTTCCCCTCCGGAATCGTCCGCCCTCGCTGTCAGGGACTGCATGTCAGTTCACAACGATAAAGGTGTTCCCGAGAATCCTAGTCATTGTTAACGCTGAAGCGCCACCTTCAGCGGAGATAGGGCTTATATACATGGATACCGCTATCCACTAGAGTGCAGCTACAAACGAGATAAAGAACAGCCGATAGAATGACGACATGAAAAGATAACTATTCATTTGGATAATCGGAAGTGAGGTGTGGGAAAGGGGTGACATGTGGACGGAAGATAGAAGCGGGATGCTAAGCGAGATTACTGTTAGAACTTGCGGATTCAGACGACTCCGGAATGGAATCGGAGACTTAGCATGGAAGGACCTCGGCCTCAGCGACTCAGGCAGAGCGCTGTGCCATTGCTGGTTGTCCTAGGGGTCCCTAATTTCGGATCTAACAGAGGGAAAGTCTCTTGGGGGAATTCATGTCGATTTCGGACTGAGGTTACAAGTTACTAGGTACATTGTATATAAGGAGGGGTCCGGAATCAAAAGGAACAAGGGTAAGACGAAAGGAGACAAAGGGAGATGGAAAGAGGAACAACACCGAGGGTCAAGTGTTTGACTCAATGGTGTTTCCCAAAGGAGGAATGAAGGGCCAAGGCCCAAGGAGGAAGGAAGGAGGATGGGAGTCGGGAATGGCTAGCTGACTGAATAGAAGGAAGCAGCAGCCCAAATAGGAATGAGGGAGAATAGCGGAATTGAAATGGACAATGCAATAGTTGCAAGGTCCGGAGTAAGTCCGGAAAGTCCGAACTCGGAGGTTAAACTCCGGAATATTGGCAAAGGTAATTAAATGGAATGAGCTAACCAATACAATGGGTATAAGCGGAGGTGGGGTCAAAGTCCGAGGTCGGAGCTAAGACTGGAGGTTCCGGAGACGAGATGTGAACGGGATACCGGAGCGGAGGTCCGGAGTTGGGAGCATAGGTTTTGCGTACTCGTCTGGAAGGTGTCGAGGTTGGGGTCGGACCCGGAATGTTCCGGAGTCGGACCGAAGGTGGTGTCCGAGCCGGAGGTGGGATAACCTCTTGGGAGTCGGCAAGGAGAAAGTGATGGAAGGGAAGTAGGGCTCCGGAAGTCGGAGTTCGGAGTTCCAGGAGCCCAGAGTGGAGGTCGGGATTGTATGGATATGACAGCTGACTCCCAAGAGGTTATCCCACCTCTGGCTCTGACACCACCTTCGGTCCGACTCCGGAACATTCTGGGTCTGACCTCAACCTTGACACCTTCCAGACGAGCATGCAACACCTAGGCTCCCAACTCCGGACCTCTGCTCCGGAATCCCATTTGCGACTCTGTCTCCGGAACCTCCAGTCTTAGCTCTGACCTTGGACTTTGACCCCACCTCCGCTTATACCCATTGTATTGGTTAGCCCATTCCATTTATTTGCCTTTGCCAATATTCCGGAGTTTAACTTCCGAGTTCAGACTTTCTGGACTTACTTCAGACCTTGCAACTATTGCATTGTCCCATTCAATTCCACTATACTCCCTCATTCCTATTTGGGCTGCTGCTTCCTTTCTATTCAGTCAGCTAGCCATTCCCCACTCCCTTCCTCCTTCCTTCCTCCTTGAGCCTTGGCCCTTCACTCCTCCTTGGGGAACACCATTGAGTCAAACCCTTCTCAGTGTTGTTCCTCATTCCAACTCCCTTTGGAGTACCCTTGCTCCTTTTGATTCCGGACCCCTCCTTATATACAATGTACCTAGTAACTTGTAACCTCAGTCCAAAATCGACTTGATTCCCCCCTAAGAGACTTTCCCTCTGCTAGATCCAAAATTAGGGACCCCCAGGACAACCAGCAATGGCACAGTGCTCCACATGAGTCACTGAGGCTGAGGTCCTTCCACACTAAGTCTCTGATTCCATTCTGCAGTCGTCCAAATCTGCTGTATCTAACAGTGACCAGTTCTAAGTGTAATCTCATTATTTGGCTTCTATCTTTGCATGAACGATGATCCAGGAGGGCAATTGGAGACAAAATTGTGGCTCGAACCTTAAACAGGATGTGATGATGTAGAACTGCATTGCCATTTTGTGGCATGGACAAGTGTCATATCCGTACATACTGTTAGAGACCAGATCGAGATGAAGGATTTGCCTCTGTGGCAGAGGGCTTCGGCCTCAGTGACTCAAGCCAGGAGCACTGTGCCAAGTTACATGTCTGTGCCCTAATTTACTTACTGGCAACAAGAACTAAAGGGGGATCAACTCTAGTTGATATTATCACTGAGGTGTAACCTATGTACAAGTTAGGTATATATAGTTACAGCGAGAGTGGGCCTGTGAATGGTGGGGCTGAGCGGAGCAGAGCTAATGGAGTTAAACATTAGCTGACTGAATATTACCGACAAGTCAGGTTATGGGGTTAGCGGAATGGCAGGCAATAACCCAGAAATGGAAAGGAGGGATAGACCTGAAGGAGGGCTTGCAGGGCAAGCAAGTGAATTGCCCAGCAGAGGTGGGAGTGCGCTAGCAGATGTCAGAGCTGTCTGGAAGCCTTTGGGGCTCCATACTTATGGAGGCGTAGGTAATATATTGAAAAGAGGGGGTGGTGACCATCAAGGGAAGCGGAGGTGATTGCGGAATACGGGAGCTCCGAGGTTCATGAAGAAGGAGCAGAGGTGGTCCAGAAGGATCGGAGGTAGTGGAAGTCAATGGCTGTGGATGGATATGACACATACCCAATCCCGATCCAACTCCTGGACCCTCATATTCATCACCTCTGGAGTCCTACCCTATCTCCATCCACTCTGACATCCACCCTCAGACCAAACATCACTCCTCACACCACACTTCTCCTCTTACTCCCCATCTGTCCCTCTCCTACCTTACCTCTGTCCACTCTGGTGCCCACCTTTGGATGTGACCCCATTCCTCTCTCCACTCCACTCCTTACTCCTCTTGTCACTCTCCTCCCTCTGACCCTTTTCTGCCAAACCTCTGCCAAGTTACGACCTCCCACTGCCATCCCATACCTCATACTCAGACACAGCCCATACCTTCGCTCCAAGATTCCGTCATAGTTCCAACCTTGGACTTTGACTCCACCTCAGCTTAAGTCCATTGCATTGGTGACCTCATTCTACATAAATTTCATACCCATCCACAGCCATCATCCTTCACTACCTCCAGTCCCTCCAGACTACCTCCGCTCCTTTTTCACTAACCTTGGAGCTCCTGTATTCCGCAATCACCTCCGCTTCCCTTGATGGTCACCACCCCCTCTTTTCAATATATTACCTACACCTCCCTAAGTACAGAGCCCCGAAGGCTTCCGGACGGCTCCAACGTCTGCTAGCACACTCCCACCTCTGCTGGGCAATTCACTCGCTTACCCTGCAAGCCCACCTTCAGGCCTATCCCTCCTTTCCGTTTCTGGGTTATCGCCTACATTCTGCTAACCCCGTAACCTGACTTGTCAGTAATATTCAATCAGCTAATGTTTAACTCCGTTAGCTCCGCTCCACTCGGCCCTGCCATTTACAGGCCCACCCTCGCTGTAACTATATATACTCAAACTTGTACATAGGTTACACCTCATAAAATCGACTAGAGTTGACCCCCTTTTAGTTCTCATTGCCAGTAAGTAAATTAGGGCATGGACGTGTAACTTGGCACAGCGCTCCTGGCTTGAGTCACTGAGGCTGAAGCCCTCCGCCACGGAGACATTCCTTCATCTCGATCCGGTCTCTGACAGTAACCACCATTGCCAACATTTCTCGGACTTCCAACCCTGCCTCCATAACCTCCATAAGCTCTGCAACCTCTGAGCTTCATGGACCAAACTTGGCACTTTCACCGCTTGTAATGTATCTTTCATGATTTCCACTGCTTCCTTCCATTTTAGCCAGTTAGTCATCATCCCCACTTCACCTCATCCTCCTGCCCCTCTGGGCTTCACCCTCCCTATCTCCTTTCAGATGTACCACAGAGTCAACCCATGACCTTTGGTACTGCTCCGCTTCCATCATCCATTTGGACACCTTTGTCTTTCTACTATATACACAGGCACTTGTACATACTCATTTTAGGCCCTCAGTCTAAAATCAACTGTCATGACCTGGCAATTCCCACGGTCAGGTGATCACTCCCCACACCTTCTTCCTCCTCCGCTTTGACCCCATCAACTCCGCTGCCTGCCCGACGCTGCCTGAACAAGCCCATCACCCTTCCCCATCACTGCTACCTGTTTCCACAGCCCGTCACAGGCCTATGAGCCATTCCTTATCACGCTTGTTTTTCTTGATGGCCGTGCACGGCCGTCCTTCTCCCACACTCTTTGTTTGTTTTCGTTTCTTCTTAAGCCCGCCCGCAATCTCCATGAGATCTGGCAACTTATTTCTATTCATTCCATTATACTTAAATACCGGTTGTACACTACCTCGTACTTTAGTTCGAAAATCAACTAGGGTTACCCCCTGCACTCTCTGTCCGATTCAGTCACACCCTCTGCCTTCTGAAATATCGGGGCCACGTCAAGTATGAGGTGCAACGCTCACAAACGAGTCGTTGAAGCCAAAACCCTGTTTCACCATGATTGTCACCCCCACCCTTAACGGGCTGTTACGCCAGAGCAGCGGACCTTAACGGTCGCCGACAGCGAGTTACGGTAACATTTCCCATGCCCTGACATCAATCAGAAATGCCCCCTAGAGACTTCCTGCTCACTGCTTCTGAAATTAAGGACCAAATGGACAAACAGCAATGGTACAGCGCTCTGCATGAGTCGCTGAGGCCAAGGTCCCTCCTTGCCAAGTCTCCGGTTCCCCTCTGGAATCATCTGCCCTCACCCAGTTCTAACAACAAGTAGAATTCTATCGCCACAGGTACTGACCACTTACATAATGCACTTGGAGTCTGCTGGGCTCTCTTCAGGTTACCACCACACACCTGCTTTAATTTGATCGCCATTGAGGATGCCACTCTAAGGAGGGCTCAGACAATCCCATTATCAATGAGGCAAATATGTTGGCACTTGGAGCTGCTGCTAACGAACTGCTGGGTAACACTGAACAAATTATGAATTTTGACAATTTGGTTTCTCAGGTTATTTGGACCCATCAATGACATGCTCTTTGTGCTGGATTTGGGAGAACCCCCCTATGATGAATTGCGTAAGGGGCAGGTCACCTGTTGTCATGCATTGACTCCAGATCCTGACCTAGTATAATACTCAATCCAAAAGTATAAAGCCTCCTACCATCCCCATTTACGATTACTTACACCAACATGAAAATGGGGGATTCACTGGCATACCTCCTGCATGACCCTATTACTTCCATTGTGAGTGTCATATCCATACAATCCCGACCTCCACTCCAGGCTCCCGGAACTCCGAACCTGACTTCTGGAGTCCTACTCCCCTTCCGTCACCTCCTCCTTGCCGACTCCCAAGAGGTTATCCCACCTCCAGCTCTGACACCACCTTCGGTCCAACTCCGGAACATTCCGGGTCCGACCCCAACCTCGACACCTTCCAGATGAATACGCAACACCTAGGCTCCCGACTCCGGACCTCCACTCTGGAATCCCGTTCGCGTCTCCATCTCCGGAACCTCCGGTCTTAGCTCCAACCTCGGACTTTGACCCCACCTCCGCTTATACCCATTGTATTGGTTAGCTCATTCCATTTAATTATGTTTGCCAATATTCCGGAGTTTAACTTCTGAGTTCGGACTTTCCGGACTCATGTCGGACCTTGCAACTATTGCATTGCTCCATTCAATTCCGCTATTCTCCCTCACTCCTATTTGGGCTGCTGCTTCCTTTCTATTCAGTCAGCTGGCCATTCCCCACTCCCATCCTCCTTCCTTCCTCCTTGGGCCTTGGCCCTTCATTCCTCCTTTGAGAAACACCATTGAGTCAAACCCTTGACCCTCGGTGTTGTTCCTCTTTCCATCTCCCTTTGTCTCCTTTCGTCCTACCCTTGTTCCTTTTGATTCTGGATCCCTCCTTATATACAATGTACATAGTAACTTGTAACCTCAGTCCGAAATCGACCTGAATTCCCCCCAAGAGACTTTCCCTCTGCTAGATCCGAAATTAGGGACCCCCAGGACAACCAGCAATGGCACAGCGCTCCACCTGAGTCGCTGAGGCCAAGGTCCTTCCATGCTAAGTCTCCGATTCCATTCCGGAGTCATCCGAATCTGCCCGTTCTAACAGTGAGCGCCCCAGGTTCTGCTGGAGGCTGTCTACACCCACACATTGACCAATACAACCTTCAACCAGAGCCCTCATCCTATAGCACTGAAGAAAATGTAATCAATTTAGACTTCATCATGACGTCCACCACATTCAACCGAAATATTCACTTCCCTTATCCTTACACAGATATTCCTCCCGACTCCATCATACAGACATCACATGTCCATCATGACAGGCTTTGAACCTGATCCCACACAGCTTTCAATGGTCTATTCACAGATAATGGCACCATCAGGCTGAATGGGTCGTTAGTTGCCTCCCAGAAGATGCTACAGTCATGAACTGCATTCTCCATATCTTATATGTGTGCCGGGTTCTATCTGTGATTCCACCCATTCTTTATCGACATTTTTTATCTCTCCCTGTTTTAGGGCACATCATCATGCATCTACTGTCCCGACTTTGAAACTATCACTCAGACATTTGAGACTCTCCAAAAGTATGGTTGCCGGCTCTCCAAATGCATTCCCCAGGACTCCGAGATTTTCACTGACCTCATCTGCCATGCAGCAGAACCAAATACAGATGCACTGAAAGTTTATATGCTGGCAGCTTCACATGGTTTCAAAGAACTTGTGGTCCAGTGCTCTTACTATGCACTTCGCATCCCCATCAGTAGGATTGATGAAGGCAGCTCTATCATGATGGGGCTGCTGTATCTGCTTCACTTGTTGCAGCTCCATGTGACTCAAAGAGCTGCACTTCACAGATTGCTTATGGAGCCACCAGAGCATCATGAAGATATGCCATTTTGCAACTGGAGGAGGCAAATAGGGACAACGAGGGCATATGGTCTGATTGCTGGCTACTGTTAGAACTGGGCGAGTGTCAGGGCACGGCCTAACCAGCTACCCTGACTCCCTATGCCAGAAGGGAGTTGCCATCAGACAATCCGGAGTGATCCGAAGAACGCAGGTAATTGTCATATCCATACAATCCCGACCTCCGCTCCGGGCTCCTGGAACTCCGAACTCCGACTTCCGGAGCCCTACTTCCCTTCCATCACTTTCTCCTTGCCGACTCCCAAGAGGTTATCCCACCTCCGGCTCGGACACCACCTTCGGTCCGACTCCAGAACATTCCGGGTCCGACCCCAACCTCGACACCTTCCAGACGAGTACGCAAAACCTATGCTCCCAACTCCGGACCTCCGCTCTGGTATCCCGTTCACATCTCGTCTCCAGAACCTCCGGTCTTAGCTCCGACCTCGGACTTTGACCCCACCTCCGCTTATACCCATTGTATTGGTTAGCTCATTCCATTTAATTACCTTTGCCAATATTCCGGAGTTTAACCTCCGAGTTCGGACTTTCCGGACTTACTCCGGACCTTGCAACTATTGCATTGTCCATTTCAATTCCGCTATTCTCCCTCATTCCTATTTGGGCTGCTGCTTCCTTCTATTCAGTCAGCTAGCCATTCCCGACTCCCATCCTCCTTCCTTCCTCCTTGGGCCTTGGCCCTTCATTCCTCCTTTGGGAAACACCATTGAGTCAAACACTTGACCCTCGGTGTTGTTCCTCTTTCCATCTCCCTTTGTCTCCTTTCGTCCTACCCTTGTTCCTTTTGATTCCGGACCCCTCCTTATATACAATGTACCTAGTAACTTGTAACCTCAGTCCGAAATCGACATGAATTCCCCCAAGAGACTTTCCCTCTGTTAGATCTGAAATTAGGGACCCCTAGGACAACCAGCAATGGCACAGCACTCTGCCTGAGTCGCTGAGGCCGAGGTCCTTCCACACTAAGTCTCCGATTCCATTCCGGAGTCGTCCGAATCCGCAAGTTCTAACATCAGCAAGGAGAAGGTGACAGAACGGAAGTAGGGCTCTGGAGTCAGTTTCGGAGTTCTGGGAGCCTGGAGTGGAGGTTGGGATTGTATGGATATGACAGTTGTGGTCTCCACATTATGATTGTTATACATCTATTCGGAAGCTGCAGATGCTTATCGCAATGTGTCTAGCTACCAGGGCCTGTACCTTATATATAATCTATCATTGACCCTTCTTAAGTTCATGGTATCACTACATAGGCAGCCCCATGAGTGCTGACTATCGGGCTCAAGGCTTGGGGGGTCACTCAGATTGTATGGGCTCTGTGGTGGAACGTTGCATTGCATCCACACACTCTAACTGAATTTGAAACACCCCATCATTGAGGATTTATGCAGATAGGCACAATTATGTACCTACCATCAAATCCTGTACAAACTTTATCCATTCCCAGACCCTGGCCTGACCTTTACAATGAGAAGAAAACCACACTCTTTCCCTTTTCACTTAATTGTCTTGGTAGCGTTCTTGGGTCACCCAAATAGGATTAAGGAAAACCAGAACTCTGGACCTGATAAGGGGCACTGTTACTAGAAGAACCAAGCTGTCCAGAAAGGCTGAGAAGTTGTTTGTACATTGGTTTGAGAAAATGGAGATGGCATTGTGCACCAAACAAATTGGATTGGTGATAGTCAAGCCAATAAAGCCTTGTGGAACCATAATGCTGGCATGTACTCTGGCTAATAAGAGCAGGAGTGAATGGCATGAAGCTGGAGACCACAGTTGATCTGTAATATGGCAACTGAGAAGAGCCCAACACAAGGCAGTCTAGGTATAGATTCCTCAGTGAATCTCCCATTCCCAAGTTGTATGCTTCTGGAGCATCAGCAAATTCCCTTGATCAGAATTGGGCAGTCTGTCATATCCGTGCATACCCGACCCCGACCCGACTTCCGGACCTCCACCCTCTTCACCTCCGGAGTCATAACCTACCGCTGCCGTTCCGATACTCACCTTCGGTCCTGGCAACACACCTCCTCCTACTACTCCGCTCCCCCTTCACAACACCTCCACCCTCCCGTTAACCTCCTACACTTCCCCCGTCCGCTCCGATACTCACCTTCGGACCTGACTACTCTCCTTTCTGCCACTCTCTCCTCCCTCCGTTACTCCTCCACCACCCTTCCGCCAAGTTACGACCTTCTACCGTTGTTCCGTACTTCGCACTCGGACACTGCTCGTACCTTACTCCGAGCCTCCGTCATAGTCCCTACCTCGGACTTTGACTCCACCTCGGCCTTAGTCCATTGCATTGGTGACCTCATACTACGTAAACACCATTGCCAATATTCCTCGGACTTCCAACCCCGCCTCCGTAACCTCCGTAAGCTCCGCAACCCCCGAGCTTCGCGGACCGCCTTCGGCGCTCTCGCCGCCTGTAATGTATTTCTCGCATTTTCCCTTCATCCCTATTTGGACTACTGCTTCCTTCTATTCTAGCCAGTTAGTCATCATCCCCACTTCCCCTCATCCTCCTGCCCCTCTGGGCCTCGCCCTCTCTACCTCCTTTCGGACGTATCACAGGTCTTGCCCTATAACCTTCGGTACCGCTCCGCTCCCTCTACCCTTTGTTCCTGTTCGGACGTCTTCGTTCCGATTCAGTCACCCTTTGTTCTCTTTGTGCTTTTGCCCCTTCCATTATATATATCGGCGCTTGTACATACTCATCTTGGTTTCAGTCCGAAATCGACCTGAAATGCCCCCAAGAGACTTCCTGCTCACCTACTGTGAAATTAAGGACCAAATGGACAAACAGCAATGGCACAGCGCTCCGCTTGAGTCGCTGAGGCCAAGGTCCCTCCACGCTAAGTCTCCGATTCCACTCCGGAGTCGTCCGTTTCTGCCCATTCTAACACAGTCCCATGGTGTCAGGGCACACCCCACCTGACCCTGCACCGCGCTGCCCTACTCCGCTCCCCTGCTATCACTCCCTGTTTCTTCTTTCCCCTTTCCTTCTTTCTTTCTATTTCCGTTCCATGGTCGACTTCCCCTTCTCTATGTACATATTACTACACACCTAACCCCGCTCCCCCGATTGCTGCGCCTGCCATGCGCATTCCCGCTCACAGAGCGGCACACCTCTGGGATCTCCTGCAGAGATACCCAGGGGAGTGCGGCTGTGTGTGGGGATGATGTGGCTCCTCCCACGTGACCCCAACCACATGTATATAATAGCACCTGGGGTGGGAACAGAAGAAGCAGCCTTCTTCTCAACTTCCCACTTCAGGTAAGTACTGTAGCTTCCCCCCTTTTAATGATAATCCAACTTCCCACTTCAGACTAAGTGGTCGGGGCCGCTCACCTTGCAACAGGACCGCCGCTATGCATAGCCGACACCTGTCCCATCGAGTCCCTTGCACCAGGACCTCGCCGCTTTCGGAGCTGTCCCTGACACATGGGTTCTAGTCATCTGAGTCGTCTGAAGCAGGCAAACCAACTGATCTGTTTTAATAAAGGTCTCTCAGTCTGCCCACTTCGTAATCAAGCTTCTGACTGTATCACTTTGGAGCCCTGGGCAGTTTTCCCAGTTCTCCTGGTTCTGCTGAACCCATACTCATGATTCCTGCACTCCTGGAGCTTCTATTGATCCATGTGCTCCTGGTGCTTTTAAACTCATATTCATTGATTCACGCACTCCTGGCACTTCTGTGGCTTCTATACTTCATAGGCTTTTCATGCTTGTCCTAATTCATGCAATCAAAATATGGTATTGTTGTGGACATTTTTTTATGAACAGGTGGAAATGAACTCTGAGGAAAGGAAGAGGAAAGGGAGGGTTTGCATGATGGCACAGGCCTAAAAAGTTGCCAAAATCCCCACACCTCAATCCCACCCTCACAAGTCATCAATGTTGCCATCAGTATCAAGAATTGGCAATGGGGCATTGAGCAAACGGTTTTGATCATACTTGTCGCTGACAGGGTGACAGAAGAATTCAAATGAGGGGGTGTATGTAGGAAGATTAGAAGTACTCACAGGACATCTGATGTAAAGTTGTTTGCCACTTTCTCCCAGGCAGCCCCACCAAATTGTGAAACCCAGTCATTAATCCAAGTGGTATAGATCTTGAACCAACGTTCATATTTGTTGTCCAAGTTCAGCTTGTGATTGTATGTCCCATTCTCAACATAACAATCAAGTACATTATGGATCTAGAATAAGGATATACAATGTCAGTAAAGTCAGAGGCAAATCCAATGGGAAGATGACTCACAATTGTGCCGGAAAAGGCTAAAAGTGTTGTTGGGAAGGAGGATATGAGATCTGATCTGAGAATACAATTGGAGCAGGTAGCAGCTTGAATGTTTCCGAAAGAATGACTTTCAGTGCAGGGTGACTGAATGCACCATGACGTCCCTGGATGCATATTGAGTTATAAATGAGTGGGCACACACTGTCAGGGCACACCTGCCTGACCCTGCACCACACCCCATGCCACACTGCCCTACTCTGCTCCCCTGCTATCACTCCCCATCCCTCCTTTCCCCTTTTCCCCTCTTCTCTCTATTTCTATTCTACAGTCGATTTCCTTTTCTCCATGTACCACTACATACCTAACCCCACTCCCCTGATCGCCACATGTGCTGCACACACTCCTGCCTACTGAGTGGCCACCTCTGGGATCTCCCATGGAGACACCCAGAGAAGTGCAGCTGTGTGCGGAGATGACGTGGCTTCCTCCATGTGACCCTGACCGCATGTATATAATAGCGCCTGGGGTGGGAACAGAAGAAGCAGCCTTCTCAACTTCCCACTTCAGGTAAGTACTGTAGCTTTTCCCCTTTAATGATAATTCAACTCCCCACTTCAGACTAAGTGGTCAGGGATGCTCACCCCACAATGGGATCGCTGCTATGCACAGCTGACATCTGTCCCACCATGTCGCTCGTGCCAGGACTTCGCCGCTTTCAGAGCTGTCCCTGACAGCAGAAGAAGGCTTCAACCTCATTTCCCCTGCCTCCCCTACCTCCCCTGCTATGGTGACCGAAGAGCAGTATGACGAACTTGTTAGAACGGGGCTGATACAGACGACTCCGGAGTGGAATTGGAGACTTAGCGTGGAGGGACCTTGGCCTCAGCGACTCAAGCAGAGCGCTGTGCCATTGCTGTTTGTCCATTTGGTCCTTGATTTCACAGTAGGTGAGCAGGAAGTCTCTAGGGGGCATTTCAGGTCGATTTCGGACTGAACCAAAACGAGTATGTACAAGTGCCGATATATATAATGGAGGGGGCAAAAGCACAAGGAAAACAAAGGGTAACCGAATCGGAACGAAGACATCCGAACGGGAACAAAGGGTAGAAGAAGCGGAGCGGTACCAAAGGTCATAAGGCAGGACCTGTGATACGTCCAAAAGGAGGTAGGGAGGGCGAGGCCCAGAGGGGCAGGAGGATGAGGAGAAGTGGGGATGATGACTAACTGGCTAGAATGGGAAGAAGCAGTAGTCCAAATAGGGATGAGGGGAAAACGCGAGAGATACATTACAAGCGGCAAAAGTGCCAAAGGCGATCCGCGAAGCTTGGGGGTAGCAGAGCTTATGGAGGTTACGGAGGCAGGGTTGAAAGTCCGAGGGATATTGGCAATGGTGTTTATGTAGTATGAGGTCACCAATGCAATGGACTAAGACTGAGGTGGAGTCAAAGTCCGAGGTAGGGACTATGACAGAGGCTCGGAGCAAAGGTACGAGCAGTGTCTGAGTATGAAGTATGGGACAGCAGTGGAAGGTCGTAACTTGGTGGGAGGGTGGCGGAGGAGTACCAGAGGGAGGAGAGAGGGGAAAGGTAAGGAAGAAGGAGTGGTGGAAAGGAGAGTTGTCAGGTCCGAAGGTGAGTATCGGAGCGGACGGAGATAGGGTAGGAGAGGGAAGGAGGAGTAGAGGTGGCGTGGGGGGGTAGAAGGAGGTGTGTTGCCAGGACCGAAGGTGAGTATCGGAATGGCAGCGGTAGGGTATGACTCTGGAGGTGAAGAGGGTGGAGGTCCGGAAGTCGGGTTGGGGTCGGGTATGCACGGATATGACAGAACTGCTGTCCCGATTCCAAGAGCTCCAGGCCATCATAGAGAGCCAAGCTCAAACCCAACCCCCACCTGCACTCGCACCGGCACTGGTGCCTGCACCCACCCCCAGCCCAAAACCACCTAAAGTTGCTCCCCCCACCCCCTTCTCAGGAGCAACCGAAGACCTTGACTGCTTCAAGGCCGAATGTGGCATATACTTCCACATTCGGGTGGTGGAGTTCCCTGATGCCCTCTCTCAAATCCTCTTTTGTCTTGGCTTACATGAAGGGAGGGACCGCAGGAGCATGGGTGATGCAGCGCACAATTGCGCTGTTGACAACAGGCTCCCCCAGTGTAGGAGAAATAATATTCAAAGAATAAAACAATGATCTATCAGAATAGTCAACAACAGGTGACAAGTTCAGACGTTTAACAGATCTCATGATCTTTATGAGACTGGACAGACATTAGATCATTATAAATTATCTACACCCATGTAGCATGAGATTTAATCTACTACAATCATGCCTAGAACCTGGCATAGGTGTAATATTCAAAGAATATATCCCTACAACAAGAAAATAGCACATAGACGGCAGAATAAGAAGGAACATTGGGAAAGAAATGTGAATATCTCAAAAACCAGTAAACCTTTGACTGTAATCTTTTTACCATCTGAAAGGACTGTTTCTTAACTTTATCCACGGTTTTGTTTCATTCGAAAAGCTTCAAAACTGACGGAGATATTGCTCAAACGGCGAAACACCTTATAATTCATATATATTTATTTGCTAATTCTTACAAAAAGTAATGTGACTCAAGGGAAATATATTGGCGCCCGGAAGTCTGGCGGACCGAATACCATATAATATAGTATTCTCCGGCGCGGGCGGACAGTTTTTGATCGCATAAGAAGAGGAGAAAATGCTAAAAAACCGGATCTTGTATATTTTCCCATGATTCATCAAAACTTTTTGATTTTAAGCTCAAATAAATCGGAACAAAGGAATGATTGATGATCTGGATCTCGGATCATAAGCATGAAGTGATTCAGAAGTTCGCGGATCAGTTAATTAATTGGGAAGGCTCTAGAACATTAGTAATGATGCGGCTTCACAAAAAGGGGTCAATTAGAGAACAGTCTAGAAAGTTCCTTTATAGCCGAGTCATTTCTAAAGATAATCGTTCGTAATTAAGGCGGTGTAGAGCATAGCTTCAGCGCTACAAGATCCCGCTAAGATCGGCCCAAAAGACAAAGAAATGAATTACTTATTGCTGAGTCATGTCCTAAGTCCATTATTAAGCTTACACAGCCCAAGCCCCTATATCATTCTAGAACTATCTATAATACAAATGTAGCACATGTAACTAGTGCGAGGCGTGGGAGTAGAGAGGCCTCTGAAAAGCATAAAAGGCCGCCGCTTCTGCCCCCTCTCAAACCTCAGGTAGAAATAAAAGTTTAATTCTCCTCACCAGTGGTTGGTTCGTTTGCTCCAAAAGATAAAAGCAAATATTAGTTGTTAGCTAATATAAAACTAACACGTCACTCTAAGCGTGAGTTAGGGTCAGTTAGACACAGCTGAACAAAAGTGTCATAGTGAGAATTAGTGAGAATTTGGTGGAGGGACTTCTTAATTGAATAATCTCTCAGCAATATTTGGTTATCACACCACAGGAGAAAAGTGAGCGATCCTGAACCTGCTAGATAACTAGCACGCACTCTAAGCGATAGAAAGAGCAGTTTGGTCACTCCTGTATTGAGTAACATTTATTGTGGAATTATTTTATTAGTAGTTTTCCTTCAGTAAATTATCAGGAAAATCACATCCTACTGAAAAGTGGTATATCTAGGTGTAATATTGACTAGAAATCATAGTAAAGTCAATATAAAATTTTATCTGTAGACGATCTATACGTCAGGTGAGATCGTTGGGGGGTGTTTATTGTTGTTTAGACAGTGAACAATCATATATTTGGCAACCAAAACACAGTCAGTATGCAAATCAGCACAAACTCTAATATCGTTATTGGACGTAGGAAACTGGTTACATAAGGTGATCCAGCTCCGCTCCTTCACCGGGCTCACCATGGACGAGTTCAACATGGAACTCGATGCCATGTTCCAAGACCCAAACCACAAGGCCACAGCCAGGCAGAAGCTGGCCACCCTGCAACAGGGCACCAACTCTGTGGACAAGGTGTCAGGGCCCAGCCTCGGACTCGGAGGCTCCCTGACCTCAACCCCCATCTAACCTGTCCTCACACTATGCGGGGCATGAGATGAGAAGAAGGGTAAAGGTCTCATCTCCCTGCATGGTTGCTATATAAAGGAATGGGTCACATGCCCACAACTATACAGCTCCTAGAGTTGTGTAGTGTGACCCGGAGGGAACATCCAGGTGGCAGTGCCCAGTAAGCGTGGGAACGTTCTGGGCGAGTTGCTCACCCAGAACTGTGGCTGTGACCCGTGGGAACATTCTGGGCGAGCTGCTTGCTCAGAAAGTTCCCACGCTATCCCATGCACACGGATACACAACACAGAAAGGCAACAACAAGGCAACAATGAAGGAATGGAAGGAAGGGATTGGTTGGGGAGTCTGGGGCACCCTAGGGCAGGGTGCTGAACCCTGACACAAGGCCATCCAAGAGTTCGAGATCCTCAGCCCCGCCTCGCAGCTAGGAGATGTAGGGCTAGTAGATCACTTCAAATAGGTGATCAACTCCCGGCTCCAAGAGAGCATCTACCGCCTCCACCCCATGCCGACGACCTGGGCTGAGTGGAAGCGCGAGGCCACCCTCCTTGACAACCAGTGGTGGTGCTTCCAGGCAACGCAGCCCCGCTTGCCCCCAGTCAGACCCCAACTCCCACCCATGAGACCCCCACTCCCTACTACCTTCCCACAAGCATGCCCAGCCCCTCCACTGCCGTGCCCCCCAGCCACTGCTGCACTGCCACCTCCTGCAGTGCGCCCTGTGGCAGGGGGAGGACCGCAACCCATGGACCTCGACCACTCAAGGATAGACCAAAGACGGAATGGGCTGTGCTATAACTGCAACACACCGGGGCACATCATGCAAGACTGCCTGCAACCAAAAATCTGCCAAGCCAGGCAGATGCACCCAGAAGACCTTAGGGCACTCATGGAAGGGCTGAGAAGGCAGTTGGTGGACGAACCAGAGATGGATGGGGGAGAGGGGCAAGAGGCAGAGGCCCAAGAGGATTTTCAGGAAGGCGATGTAATGGGTCTATCCAACTAGACTCACAACTCAGGTCTGGGGGGGTAGGTCTCTCTCTATCTCTCAGGTAGGTATGGTCCTTGGGAGTACAGTGCTGATACTCTGTCTAACTTCTAACTAACTGTCTGTACAGTTGTCATGGAAGAGTCCGATACAAATATGAAAGGAAAGACACATGCGTGAATGAATGAAAATAGTAAGGAAAATAAAGAACAAGTCATATCTCCTCAACCACTCCACCAAATCTGACGATCTTGGACTCGTCAGAACCACCTCCACAGTATCTACAACTCCTACTATTACCACGACTCACCAATTTTAGTCCCTGATGCAGTAGGGGGTGAAATGTGTGATAAGTGTTGGTTTGACCTGCACGGACTTGTCCCCACAACAGCGACTGGTGAGGGACGTGCCCTGGCTGCCTGCAGGCGATAGTACTAGCTCGTGTAGATACCTTGAGGTGCCTAAGCCAGCGCCGATGTCCAAATTCCACCAAGTCATTGCCAAGAAAAAGTGGAAAATCGCATCCTCGAGTAGCAAGGGCAAAGAAGCCCCAAGTGCAGCACCGGAGGTAGTGGTCCCGCCACCTGCCATCTACATGCTGTCCAAGCAACCCCCCAGATCCCTCAACATGGCTGTAAAGCTGACCACCTTGACCTCCCTCGCCATCGTCTCCATGTCAGTGCTCCTAGACTCGGGAGCCACCAGGAACTTTGTAAGCCCTGAGTTCATCAGGAAGCATGGGCTCAAGACAACCCCGCTCCCCCAACCCATTCCCATCTGCAACGTCGATGGAACCCCAAACAAGAATGGGGCCATAATGTCACGACCCGACATATCCGTCACTTCCGTCTGTGCGTCTGTCAGGGGACGACTCCCAGGTCCCCATGACCCTCCCCTATGGTCCACAGCCCTGAGGTGTAACCAGCCCTATCCAGGGCACAACCTACTGTGGGTAAGAAGATGAGAAGGAAGCTAACTTCTCATCTTCCCACAGTGGCCACCATATCAGGAAAACTTCCGGGGATACCCAGAAGTCACATGAAGGAGTAGGAACCGGGCCCGGAGCATGCGGCATGCGGAGCGTGCACGCATGCGGGAAGCGCAGCGGGTGGAAGTGGGTCCGGACACGGGTCCGGGTCCAGGCTAGTCAGGGTGTGTGCCCTGACAGCTCGCCAGCCAGACGGCTTGCTAGACAGCTGGATGGCCTTTTCTCTTTTGTCTGCTTGTGGACTATTGTTCCTCCTTTTGTTCCTTGCTTGCCTTTTGTTGACCAAGTTTGCCGATATTAACTATTTGTTCCTTTCTTCATTCATTAATATTGTGCTTGATCTGCCACTCCTTCCGGGCCGGTCCTACTTAGTTACTTGTGTTTATAACGCATGTAGGTTACACTGGATGTACCTCAGTTCGTATATTGACTTGGATTCCCCCTCTAGACTCTTCTCCTCATCGTAAGGCTTCTGTCTGAAATTGGGACACCAACGTAAGAACGAAGTGCAGCGCTCCACCCGAGTCGCTGAAGCTGAAGTCCTGCCCCTCCGACCTTACGAGCCTGGATGACCTTGCGCACCTCGCGGGTCACCTGGATATGCATCTGACATGTTCCTGACACATAACTGAGGAACTAGAGGCCCTCCTGACGTTCGGGTGGCACACGGAGCAGGCCCACTTCGCCGTCGCAAACCTTGGGCAGCAGTCCCTCATCATAGGGCACTCGTGGTTGCTGCACCACAACCCAGAGGTGGACTGGATGCGGCAAAAGGTCACTATGTCCTGCTGCCCATCCTCCTGCCAGTCGGTGTGAGGACAGGCCAACCCAGACCCCATAGTGGAACCTGGGGACAGGATTTACACCACTATCATCCCTCTGGGGTGGGGACATGAACTAAGAGCAACCACAATGCCGTCCCAGCAGATGGCCCAGGAGGCCCACAAACCAAAGGCAGAGCCGGCACCATTCAAGGCGCTAGTCCCAGAACAGTACCAGGACTTCAGAGATGTATTCTCGAAGGAGGCCTTCGACCAGCTGCCTCAATGGAAGCCCTGGGACCATGCAATAGACCTAGTGCCAGATGCCAAGCTCCCAAGAGGGAGGA
Organism: Cantharellus anzutake; assembly: GCF_015039405.1. Lineage (NCBI taxonomy): Eukaryota > Fungi > Basidiomycota > Agaricomycetes > Cantharellales > Hydnaceae > Cantharellus > Cantharellus anzutake. The sequence goes on along the minus strand of NW_024067132.1, from coordinate 11,259 downwards.
CCTTCCCCCTGTCACAGCCAGAGCAGAAAGAACTAGACAAGTTCCTGCATGAGAACTTGGAGAACGGGCGCATACAGGCATCCAAATCCCCAATGGGAGCGCTGGTCTTCTTCGTCAAGAAGAAGGATGGATCGTTGCACCTAGTCCAAGATTACCGAAAGCTCAACGAGATCATGGTCAAAAACTTGTACCCCCTCCCACTCATTTCGGATGTCCTTGCATGCCTCTGGAATGCCAAATACTTCTCGGCACTAGATCTGCGCTGGGGGTTTAACAATGTCCGCATCAAGGACAGCAATGAGTGGAAAGTGGCGTTTTCGACCAACCAGGGATTGTTCGAGCCTACTGTCATGTTCTTCGGCCTGTGTAACTCCCTGGCAACATTCCAGACAATGATGAATGACATCCTCCAAGACTTCATCGATCAAGAGGTCATCATCTGCTACATGGATGACATCTTGATCTTCACAGCCACCCTAGAGGAGCACTGGAGGGTCGTCTGAGAGGTCCTAGAGACACTGCAGAAGTGGAGACTCTTCTTAAAGCCAGAGAAGTGTAAGTTCAAGCAGAAGCGGATCGAGTATCTCGGCCTCATCATCTCCAAGGGAAACATTGCGATGGATCCCATGAAAATCTGCGGAGTTCTTGACTGGCCAACCCCAACCAAGGTCAAAGAAGTACAATCCTTTCTGGGGTTTGTCAACTTCTATTGCCGGTTTATCAAGGACTTCTCTGAGACAACCTGCCCCCTCCACACACTGACCCGCAAAACCAAACCATGGGCCTGGGGACCAGGTGAAGACTGCGCTTTCCATGCCCTCAAAGACACCGTCTGTCATATCTATACAATCCCAACCTCCACTCCGGGCTCCTGGAACTCCAAAACTGACTCTGGAGCCCTACTTCCCTTCCATCACCTTCTCCTTGCTGACTTCCAAGAGGTTATCCCACCTCCGGCTCTGACACCACCTTTGGTCCGACTCCGGAACATTCCGGGTCTGACCTCAACCTTGACACCTTCCAGATGAGCATGCAACACCTATGCTCCTGACTCCAGACTTCCGCTCTGGAATCCTGTTTGCATCTCTGTCTCTGGATCCTCCGATCTTAGCTCCGACCTCAGACTTTGACCCCACCTCCGCTTATACCCATTGTATTGGTTAGCTCATTCCATTTAATTGCCATTGCCAATATTCCAGAGTTTAACTTCCGAGTTCGGACTTTCCGGACTTACTTCGGACCTTGCAACTATTGCATTGTCCCATTCAATTCCGCTATACTCCCTCATTCCTATTTGGGCTGCTGCTTCCTTTCTATTCAGTCAGCTAGCCATTCCCCAATCCCATCCTCCTTCCTTCCTCCTTGGGCCTTGGCCCTTCACTCCTCCTTTGGGAAACACCATTGAGTCAAACCCTTGACCCTCAGTGTTGTTCCTCCTTCCAGCTCCCTTTGTCTCCTTTCATCCTACCCTTGTCCCTTTTGATTCCGGACCCCTCCTTATATACAATGTACTTAGTAACTTGTAACCTCAGTCCGAAATCGACTTGATTTCCCCCCAAGAGACTTCCCCTCTGCTAGATCTGAAATTAGGGACCCCTAGGACAACCAGCAATGGCACAGTGCTCCACCTGAGTCGCTGAGACCGAGGTCCTTCCATGCTAAGTCTCCGATTCCACTCCGGAGTCATCTGAATCTGCCTGATCTAACACCGTCACCTCCGCCCCAGTCCTTGCCTTCCCCGCTGATACAGGCCACTTCAAACTCGAGTGCGACACCTCTAACTTTGCAACTGGCGCAGTCCTATCCCAGCTCCAAACAGACAGAGAGTTCCACCCTGTAGCCTTCATGTCCAAGAGTTTCACAGATGTAGAGCGCAATTACGAGGTGTATGACAAGGAGATGCTCGCAATAGTGCATGCCCTCGAAGAATGGTGGCACTTCCTACAAGGAGCAGAGGAGAAAGTGGATGTCTACACCAACCACTGCAACCTAGGATATTTCCGCACCACACAACAGCTGAACCAGCGCCAAGCATGGTGGTCACTCTTCCTCTCCCAGTTCCACTTCACCCTCATCCACCAACCCGGGAAACTCATGGGAAAACCCGACACGCTCTCACGCTGTGCTGACCACCCAAAAGGTAAAGACGACAACAAAGGGCTGACTCTCCTCCAACCTGCCTGGTTTGAGGCCTGCATGGCGGAGGCGGTCTTAGTGGAAGGCAAAGAGATGACTATCCTTGAGAGGATCAGCAGGGCAAAGGACCTAGATGAGAAGGTGGTGAAGGCAATGCAAGAACTTGGGGAGGGCATGCTGAGGTCGGATGAGTGGGAGAAGCAAGGAGAGCTGGTTCTGTACAGAGGAAAGGTATATGTGCCAAGAGACCCGCAACTCCGCCATGACTTGGTGCGGTTGCACCATGACGTGAGGGCAACAGGGCACCTGGGGCAGTGGAAAACCCTGGAACTCGTTTCCTGTGACTACTGGTGGCCACGGATGGTGGAGTATGTCGAGCAGTATGTATGTGAATGCAACACCTGCAACCATGTCAAATCCTTCCCCTCCCGTAAAGTGGGGAAGCTCATCCTGAACAAGGTCCCCACTTGCCACAGGCAAGTGATCTCAGTGGACATGATTGGAGAACTCCCTGAGTCGAAGGGCTACAATGCTGTGCTGGTCATAGTGGATCACCTATCCAAACACATCCATGCAATCCCAACAGTGATGATGGTGGAATCGCGCAGCTTTTCCTTGAACATGTCTGGAAGCACCATGGCCTCCCGGAAGAAATCCTCAGTGACAGAGGGAGCGCCTTCATCTCATGCTTCTTGAAAGAACTCGTGGACCTCCTCGGCGTCAAGCTCACCCCTTCGACCTCCTATCACCCCCAGACAGATGGGCAGACAGAACGAGTAAACCAAGAAGTGGAAGCCTACCTTCAGGTATTTGTCAACCACCACCAAGATGATTGGGTGGACTGGCTCCCGCTAGCAGAGTTTGCCTATAACAACTGCGTCCACTCCTCCACTTGCCACACCCCTTTTGAGCTCGACACTGGCCAACACCCCAGGATGGGGACAGAGCCCACATGCACGTCTGAGGTAGAAGCCGGTGACACCTTCTCATCAAGGATGATGAAGATGCAGGAAGAGGCAAAGGCAGCGCTAGAGCATGCAGCAGACGAGATGGCCCGCTACTATGACTGGAACTGCAAGGTGGCCCCTACGTACCCCAGGTCTGGCTCAGCACCCAGAATTACACAACTGACTGCCCAACCAAGAAGCTAGACCATAAATGGACTGGCCCCTTCACGATCATTAAAGTCATCTCCCCCACCACTGTCAAACTCCAGCTCACCACCCAACAAAGAGGGATCCACCCAGTTGTATCCGTGACGAACATCAGACCACACCGCCCTGATGAAATCATGGAACACCCCGCTGACCCCCACCTGGGCCCAGACCTTGTAGATGGAGAAGAGGAGTATGAGGTTGAGAAAATCCTGGACTCTAAGTGGCTATGCTGAAAACTCTGGTACCTGGTAAAGTATACAGGCTGGCCACACTCGGAAAACCAATGGCTCACATGCGACCACCTGACCCACACCTCCGACCTAGTTGAGGAGTTCCATCGAATGCACCCCCATGCCCCAGGGAGAGAAAAAGAGAACCACCCAGCCGCTTCAAGGCAAAGCAGCTTAAGGGGGGGGTGATGTCAGGGCACACCTGCCTGACCCCGTGCCACACCCTGCACCACACTGCCCTACTCCACTCCCCCGCTATCACTCCCTGTCCCTCCTTTCCCCTTTTCCCCTCTTCTCTCTATTTCTATTCTATGGTCGATTTCCCTTTTCTCCATGTACCACTACATACCTAACCCCACTCCCCTGATCACTGCACATGCCACATGCACTCCTGCCTACTGAGCAGCCACCTCCGGGATCTCCTGCGGAGACACCCAGAGAAGTGTAGCTGTGTGCGGAGATGACATGGCTTCCTCCACGTGACCCTGACTGCATGTATATAATAGCACTTGGGGTGGGAACAGAAGAAGCAGCCTTCTTCTCAACTTCCCACTTCAGACTAAGTGGTTGGGGACACTCACCCTGCAATGGGATCGCCGCTATGCACAGCTGACATCTGTCCCACCAAGTCCCTTGCACCGGGACTTCACCGCTTTTGGAGCTGTCCCTGACACAGACATGGATAGAGCAAACCTGTCCACCTGCAGGGTAAAACTCGTGGAAGAAAAGATTGGTCTAATTTTCCAAGGCAAGAGCAGCCATAGCCTTTGCCATCTTTTTGTCCCCCATTGGTTGGGACTTGGTAAAGAAATGCAACATGCATAGCACTGTTTGCCTTGATCCACATGTGGAATGACAAAACATCTTTCCAGAACTACAAAAGTGTGAATTCACAAATGACAAGCACTGAGCAAGTGAGCAACAACATGCATACCTGTTGAAGCCCCTCAGTGGTGTAGCCAGTGAACCCATCCAACAAATTGCTGTCACTATGCCTTTTGATCATGTTTGTCGTCTCCCTTGCAGCCATTCTTAAGTAGTAACCTCGGCTCGGGAACATACATTCAGAAAATAGAGTTGTCAGCAAAATCGTGGTGATCTCATCATACATGATGCCACCAAGGGATTCCTTGACTTCCTTCTTGTAAGGGCTCCTATCTTTGGTTTTATGTCCTCTTCATCGTCTTCAAGATGTTCAGTGGGCATAGGTGTCAGAACCATGCAAGGTCTTGCCAATGATAGCTGTTGGTGACCAAACGTTGGCTGCTGAGGATATAGGCATCCTACTCACAACCGAGCTTTAGTGAGGGTTTCCCTCACCAATCTCAAGGCCGAGGTTACTTAGGCAAGCAGGCCAGGATTTTGGCTTCAATGACTCAGGAAGGAGCATTGTGCCTCATTCTCAATGTGGTCCTGATACTTCAGAAAGGTGGAGGTCTTACAGGGGACAGAGGTAAGCTAGGGGGGTGTTAGAACTGGGCAGATTCGGACGACTCCGGAGTGGAATCGGAGACTTATCATGGAAGGACCTCAGCCTCAGCGACTCAGGCAGAGCGCTGTGCCATTGCTGGTTGTCCTAGGGGTCCCTAATTTCAGATCTAGCAGAGGGAAAGTCTCTTGGTGGGAATTCATGTCGATTTCGGACTGAGGTTACAAGTTACTATGTACATTGTATATAAGGAGGGGTCCGGAATCAAAAGGAGCGAGGGTACTCCAAAAGGAGACAAAGGGAGCTGGAAAGAGGAACAACACCGAGGGTCAAGGGTTTGACTCAATGGTGTTTCCCAAAGGAGGAGTGAAGGGCCAAGGCCCAAGGAGGAAGGAAGGAGGTTGGGAGTGGGGAATGGCTAGCTGACTGAATAGAAAGGAAGCAGCAGCCCAAATAGGAGTGAGGGAGAATAGCGGAATTGAATAGGACAATGCAATAGTTGCAAGGTCCGACGTAAGTCCAGAAAGTCCGAACTCGGAAGTTAAACTCCGGAATATTGGCAAACATAATTAAATGGAATGAGCTAACCAATACAATGGGTATAAGCGGAGGTGGGGTCAAAGTCCGAGGTTGGAGCTAAGACCGGAGGTTCCGGAGATGGAGACGCGAATGGGATTCCGGAGCGGAGGTTCGGAGTCAGGAGCATAGGTTTTGCATACTCGTCTGGAAGGTGTCGAGGTTGGGGTCGGACCTGGAACGTTCCGGAGTCGGACCGAAGGTGGTGTCCGAGCCGGAGGTGGGATAACCTCTTGGGAGTCGGCAAGGAGAAAGTGACGGAAGGGAAGTAGGGCTCCGGAAGTCAAAGTTCGGAGTTCCGGGAGCCCGGAGTGGAGGTCGGGATTGTATGGATATGACACCAACCTCCCTGCCCTGAGTCCGCCTCTGGCACCATGCTGAGCGCGACTCCGCTACCCCGCCCACTTGGCCCCTACAGGGCTGCTACCATTCCCGCACCCGACTCCGGCCCAACTCCAAGTCCAGCACCGCTATGATACCATCGCCGCTATTGCGGCCCTACACTCTTTCCTTTATTTATCTGTTATTGTTTGTTTTGACCCTCGGTCATTGCCAGCCGCTATGCGGCCAACCCCGCTCCTTATTCACATTTGCTTCCGGACCCTTCGGCCTTCAGCCCGGGTCCGCTTCCATTCATTCTTCCTCCCTATATATATCCTGTATGATACTTTATTGTACCTTAGCTCTAATATCGATGTGACCACAACCCCTCAGTCCTGACCCCAACAAGGCAACCCCAGTGAGTCCGAAATGAGGGCCAAGAGACAGCTAGGGGGCACAGCACTCCCTTTAGAGTTGCTGAGGCCAAATGCCCTACCCCCAGGCCTTGTTCACGGCATCACGGCCATCGCGGCCTATAGCGGCCCACAACGGCGACCCTCGGTGCCGACCCTGGACCAGTGTCTAACAAGTATACAGGATATATATAGGAGGAAGGAATGAATGGAAGCGGACCCGGGCCGAAGGCCGAAGGGTCCGGAAGCAAACATGAATAAGGAGCGGGGTTGGCTGCACAGCGGCTGGCAATGACCGAGGGTCACAACAAACAATAACAGATAAATAAAGGAAGGAGTGTAGGGCCGCGATAGCAGCGATGGTATCATAGTGGCGCTGGACTCGGAGTTGGGCCGGAGTCGCACATGGGAATGGTAGTGGCCCTGTAGGGGCCAAGTGGGTGGGGTAGGGGAGTTGCGCTGGGCATGGTGCCGGAGGCGGACTCAGGGTGGGGAGGTTGGTGCAGCTGTGGGGGAGTTGGCCGGGTGCAGGGGAGCCTAGGGGCAAGTGGGGGAGTGAGCAGGGAGTCCTCAGGGAGGATAGGGCTGAGGTCGGGGCTCACGCTCACGCTCGCATAGTGGTAACGGGCTCGGGCAGCATCGGGACAGGCGGGGAACGGGCCGGAATGCACAGCCATGACACGACCTCATTGAAGCATTCCACTCTCGTTACCCAGACAAGCCTGGTCCCAAAGCCCCTTAGGAACCTCGACTCCTCTCCCATCTCTCCTTTCTCTCCACTCCTCACTTCCTTTTTCATTTTTTCTTTCTGTAAGTACAGCTCCCCTCACCTTACTAATTCTGGGCCTTCAAGGGTTCAGGCCTAAGAAGGGGATACTGTCATATCCATCCACGGCCATTGTCCTTCACTACCTCCAGTCCCTCCAGACTACCTCTGCTCCTTCTTCACTAACCTCAGAGCTCCCATATTCCGCAATCACCTCCACTTCCCTCGATGGTCACCACCCCCTCTTTTCAATATATTACCTACGCCTCCCTAAGTACGGAGCCCCGAAGGCTTCCAGACAGCTCCGACGTCCGCTAGCACACTCCCACCTCCGCTGGGCAATTCACTTGCTTGCCCTGCAAGCCCACCTTCAGGCCTATCCCTCCTTTCCGTTTCTGGGTTATTGCCTACCATTCTGCTAACCCCATAACCTGACTTGTCAGTAATATTCAATCGGCTAATGTTTAACTCCGTTAGCTCCGCTCCGCTCGGCCCCACCATTTATGGGCCCACCCTCGCTGTAACTATATATACTCAACTTGTACATAGGTTACACCTCAGTAATAAAATCGACTAGAGTTGATCCCCCTTAGTTCTCATTGCCAGTAAGTAAATTAGGGCATGGACGTGTAACTTGGCACAGTGCTCCTGGCTTGAGTCGCTGAGGCCGAAGCCCTCCACCATGGAGACAATCCTTCATCTCGATCCGGTCTCTGACATCTGATATCTATGTTGCAACACTAAATTAGTGTCATGGAAGCTTCTTTATTTATTTGTGCCGAGAATGTATTCAAATGTATATAAACCCTCAGGGTAGCTGTAAAAGGCAGACCAGCCTTTACTTCTGCCCCATCAATATACAGCAACTAAAAGCATATAACTAGATGGACTAGGCCTGAGGTGAATGGGGGAATGGAACATACCGTCCCCAAACAAGTAAGAAACCCTTCATCATCTCTACCACTTGTACATATATAATCAACTTAACATTGGCTCATGCTGCTTAGTGATCATCCTTCCATGCTATTATCACACATCACTCTAACAAGCTTCAACCTTTGGAGGCCTGTGCTCAAATTTAGCTAAAATGACAGTTTAGGTGCAGTTAAGGATTGGCAGTTTTGATGCACTTTAGGCTAGTTTAGCCCATCATGAAACCCCTAATGGATTACAGATGAATCTAGATTGAATCTATATAGAGCCAAGCTTATCAAGGGCAGATGAGATATCAAGAATGAGGACTTTCCCAGACCTAGTTCCAATGGCTGTGAGAGACTCATGGGAAACCCATGTGGTCAGAGACAAGTGGGAGGGTATAGAGAAAATGTAAGCAGCATCAACACAGAACCATTTCCCTTCCTTGATGTGTATTAGAGCCTTTCCCTGGAAGGCCACATCAAAAGCCACAGAAGCCACTGAATGAGAATGGCCCTCAAGTGTCTTGAGGTGACTCCCAGTGTGAGGGTCCCACAGCCTGATGGTATGATCATTTGATGCTGATGCAAGGAGCAATCCATCTGGGGAGAAGGCCACAGATGTCACCAAATCAGAATGGCCCTCAAGTGTCTTGAGGTGGCTCCCAGTGTGAGGGTCCCACAGCCTGATGGTACAATCATGTGATGCTGATGCAAGGAGCAATCCATCTGGGGAGAAGGCCACAGATGTCACCCAATCAGAATGGCCCTCAAGTGTCTTGAGGTGGCTCCCAGTGTGAGGGTCCCACAGCCTGATGGTACAATCATGTGATGCTGATGCAAGGAGCAATCCATCTGGGGAGAAGGCCACAGATGTCACCAAATCAGAATGGCCCTCAAGTGTCTTGAGGTGGCTCCCAGTGTGAGGGTTCCACAGCCCGATGGTACAATCATGTGATGCTGATGCAAGGAGCAATCCATCTGGGGAGAAGGCCACAGATGTCACCAAATCAGAATGGCCCTCAAGTGTCTTGAGGTGGCTCCCAGTGTGAGGGTCCCACAGCCTGATGGTACAATCATGTGATGCTGATGCAAGGAGCAATCCATCTGGGGAGAAGGCCACAGATGTCACCAAATCAGAATGGCCCTCAAGTGTCTTGAGGTGGCTCCCAGTGTGAGGGTCCCACAGCCTGATGGTACCATCATGTGATGCTGATGCAAGGAGCAATCCATCTGGGGAGAAGGCCACAGATGTCACCCAATCAGAATGGCCCTCAAGTGTCTTGAGGTGGCTCCCAGTGTGAGGGTCCCACAGCCTGATGGTACGATCATCTGATGCTGATGCAAGGAGCAATCCATCTGGGGAGAAGGCCACAGATCTCACCCAATCAGAATGGCCCTCAAGTGTCTTGAGGTGGCTCCCAGTGTGAGGGTCCCACAGCCTGATGGTACAATCATGTGATGCTGATGCAAGGAGCAATCCATCTGGGGAGAAGGCCACAGATGTCACCAAATCAGAATGGCCCTCAAGTGTCTTGAGGTGGCTCCCAGTGTGAGGGTTCCACAGCCCGATGGTACAATCATGTGATGCTGATGCAAGGAGCAATCCATCTGGGGAGAAGGCCACAGATGTCACCAAATCAGAATGGCCCTCAAGTGTCTTGAGGTGGCTCCCAGTGTGAGGGTCCCACAGCCTGATGGTACAATCATATGATGCTGATGCAAGGAGCAATCCATCTGGGGAGAAGGCCACAGATGTCACAGAATGAGCATGGCCCTCAAGTGTCTTGAGGTGGGTCCCAGTGTGAGGGTCCCACAGCCTGATGGTATCATCACCTGATGCTGATGCAAGGAGCAATCCATCTGGGGAGAAGGCCACAGATGTCACTGAATTGGAATGGCCAATCAGAGTTGCAATGTTGGAAGGCCATTCCAAATCATGCCCAGCATGTACAGTTACAGTTCGATTGGGTCCTTGTTGGAAAGCAGGCAACAGCTGGCTTTTTTGGGGAAGGAATGGCAAAACAGACTGACTGATGTGTGCTGCAGTGGCTTCAATGGTTGGTGCATGGGCCATAATCATACGGTAGGCTTCATGCAAAATATGGCCAATATGAGCCAGGTGACTTCTCCTTCTCTAATATCATAGTCAGTAATAGAGTCCTCAAGCAAGCAGCATCATCACTAACCATCCAAGGAAGAATGTCCAATATACCTCTAGCAGCATCACTAACATGCCCCATCATACTCATCACAGCAATCCATCGTAACAAAAGCCCCTTTCCAGCATTCCCAAGACCAGTGAACTTCTCCAGTGCATCCCTAATCTCACCATCATCAACCTCCTGAAGCTTTCCCAAATGGGCTGTCCAAAAGCGGCATGCATACTGCACTTCTTCCCCCACCACTGAAGTAAGCTTGGCACTTAGGTTCACCACCCCCACATTGAGTGAATTCCATGGGACAATCTCATCTATAGATGGAACAAGATGGGTATTGAGAAGATTGAGGCACCGAAGGGCCATCCACCTCTCATGCTTCTCCACATTAACCCTAAGCTCAGGGTTCCTGCACCGTTCTATGATGAAATCCGGAAAGGAAGGGTGGTAGACTTCAACTCTACCCTTCGGCTCTGAAGGCAGTGGTATGATGGATTGTATGCGATCAAGCAACGGTGTAGGATTGGAGACCATGGCAAAAGCACCGAGTGCTTTTACAGGCAATGGATCCTTAAGCAGAACAACAGCATGTAGAAGACGGTAGAGCTGGGTGGGGATATCTGGAGGGGTTCCAAAAACACTGGCAGACAAGACCGCTTCATAAAGATTATCCAGCTCAGCATAAAGCCTCGCATCATGCGGATCCACACCACCCATGATGGTGTCCAATTGATGCACAGGATCCCTGACATTATCATCTCCGATGAATTTGACTGCGGTAGCGGCCCAGATGAAAAGCCCATCAGCTTTCTTTGTGAGGCCAGAAACCATTTCAGATGATGGCCATTCGTCTGGGACGAAACGACTAAAATCTTCGTGAATAGATTTGAGCCGATCTTGCAGATATAACTCAATGTCATGCGAAGCGATGCTTTTATCCACTTCATGAACTACGATCTTGTCAACATTCATCGCTGGGTCAAGTTTGTTAGTGATATGGTACTCTGGCCGGCTTGTTATGAGTATCCGGAGGCCCGGGATGCCGGTGCAACGACGGATGAGATGGTGGAGTATTTCTTTCGCATCTTCTCGGTTACACTCATCCAGAGCGTCAATTACTAGGAGAAGAGGCGCAGAAAGCTCGAGCGTCCAACGGGC